>NW_025980608.1:0-4123 GCF_021869965.1 Rhincodon typus | reverse complement strand
TCCCTCGGCCCAGCGTGACGGTCCTCGGCCCAGTGTGACGGTCCCTCGCCCCAGCGTGGCCAACCCTTGGCCCAGCGTGGCGGTCCCTCGGCCCAGCGTGACGGTCCCTCGGCCCAGCGTGGCGGTCCCTTAGCCCAGCGTGATGGTGTGCAAGTGGGTCCTGCCCGGGATGTCCCGGAGCCAGCGGGGGGAGATCGGGGAGGTGGCAGCTTCAGCAGCAACAGCAGCGATGGCTTCACTGCCCAAGGTTGGAAGAGTGAGCGGTGAGGGAAGTTCCCCAGTATCTACAGCAGCTGCGCCAAGAACAGGCAGCTGACGTCTCTTGGAGAGCAAGCTAAGCAGAGGATGCATCAAAGATTGTTGAACTTTTAACTTTATTCCTTTATTTTTCTAGATAATATTAAGGACCTTAATGTTAACTATACCTTATTTCTTCATATTTCTACTTATTCTACGAAGGTAATGCTTAACTTTTTTAACTTTTGTTTCTTTTACTACTTTGTATCTAAGTTTTTTTGTACCTAGGTCCCTTTGTACCTCAGATGGTGCTGTGTGTGGGACAAAAGCATTAATTTATGAGGAAAGGTTGAGCAGGTTTCACTGTATTTCTGTACTTGAGTACATGTGACAATAAAATATAAATCTAAAAAAATCTTGAGACTTGTCAGTGGTGGAGAGGCAATCACGTGTACTGCATAATAGCCGTGTCCAAAGAACACAACAGATCTAACACAAGTCGTTATGAGTTGATTGCCTTGGCATCTGTGAATGGAAGGATAGTATTTCTGAAAAAAGCCTCACAGAGATCTTTACATAAATGACAGATGTGGAGCATGGTCTTGATGTTGTGGAATTGTCCATAGGCTTATAAAATGCTTTGACATTGAACCACACCGAACATTAGTATGGAGGATTGATGGGTGTAGAATTCAGGGAAGAGTCGACATTGAGTCTGGAAGTATAGGGGTGTCCCACATGGTACTTGTTAGGGAACACTTTTATTCACTTTTACTATTACATTAAAATTGGCTGTAGCGTTAGGAGAAGAGAGTTCACATCACACATATATTTTTGCCGTGAGGGTTCAGGCACAATAGGCAAACTCTACATGAACTGTCCACCTCACATTCGCCATGAGAAGGTGATGGTGGTGGAAATTCTACTTGAACTGAGGCAGATTATGCTGAAATACGAAGCATAGTAAATAATTCCAAACAGTAGAGAATTGCAAGGGACTAGTAATGAGTTTGGTGGAACAGGGAAAAGGCAGGAGAAGGAAATCAGCGTCATTAGGTGTGACACAATACGTTTGTTTACAAATACACAACTCTAAAGGAGATAAGATTGATGCTGTGAAGGAGAACAGAATGAAAAATCTATGCTTATGTGGCATCATTCACAACCTCAGGACGTGCCAAAAGGCTTCCCAGATAATTAATATCTTTGAAGTGTGGTGTTGTAATGTAGGAAACATGGCAACCACATCGCACACAGCAAGCTTCCGCAAACAACAATGTGATGATGAGTAGAAAATGTGTTACAGTTATGTCGATTATTTAGTAAATAATGGCCGCTTGGGACCACTCCCCTGCTGTTCTTCAAACAGTACCATGAGATCTTTTATGTCAAACATTCTTCAAACAGTACCATGAGATCTTTTATGTCAAACATTCAAGGGCCAACAATGTCTCCATTTAACAATTCATCTGAAATATAGCACCACTGACAGCGCAGCACTACACTGGTACTGCATTACAAGATCTGATTTAGATCTTTAGGTTCAAGGCTTGAAGTGGGATTGGAACCTGCAAAACCTTCTGACTCGGTGGGTGGGTGGGAGGTGCAGGGTTACAGCATGTTAAAGGTGGCTAAGGACAATAAAAAGCTGCCCTACTCAGACCTCAGTTAGGTACATTATTGTGTCTGTTTTTGGACTCCACACTAAAGGTTTTTGATGTTCTCAAGAGGATGCAGTGCAGCTTCACTTGGTAATGAAGAAATACAAGTATGAATCAAGATGAAAGAATGGGAGATGACAGGGTGATTGGAAAGAGGTGCAAACTCCTTTTGAAAAGAAGAGACAGAGTATAAAGAAACAGAATATTTTGAGTGATAAGTAGTCTCAAATAAAAGTGCATCAAGATAAAATTAAATGTAAAAGATTTAGGATAGAAAGCAGAGACTTTTTTTATAGGGCATTGCAAAGCTGTGAAATTCATTTTCACAGTTAATGACCGATGCACAGAACATAAGTTGAAGCAGCAATAAATGATGGTAACAAATAGATATCTGAGATTAGAACTATTGCACACAAGCTGCACCAATTCAGTTTTCAAACTATACCAACATACTTGACTTTAAAGATCTCCACAAGTCAACAAAGGTCCTGGTGCACAAAGCAGCCATCGTCACCATACGGCCATATTGCAGTGAAGCATGGACTGCGAGACACACAAGGACACTTGGCAATGCCACCAGCCACCAACAATGACTTATCAATGCCTCCATTCTCTTAGATTTGAGAGGTGTGTCAAACAAACCATAGCGTCCTTTCTGAAGCTAGCACCACAGCCATTCAGGCAAAACTCACAGCAGTAACTCTGATGGACTGGACCCTGTGCCTGGATGGCCAAAAAGTGTCTCCTTTGCCAAGTCCCGCTTTTGCAGCTTTCAAATGGCCAATGTTCCAGGGAAGGACAAAGAAAACACTTCAAAAAGACTCCGACACCCTCCACCATCACCCCACCCAACTCCCCCGCATCCCCACCTTGATGCACAGAAGCATGAACATGAATGACTGGGCGGAGTTCCCTTCAAATCTTGATAAATGGTGACAAGCTATCCAACAAGCTGCTTTATGCTTTGAATGGCAATGTCTTAATGATGAGGCAGAGAGGCAGAAGAAAGGGAAAGGAAGCCAGTCTTGCTCTCCAGATCCCACTCCCTCTGTGATATTGTACCCCATGTGCCCAAAGACATGTGGCTTGAGAATCAGCCTGTTTAATCACAAAGACCCAGGGCAGAAATTCTGACCCTGAGTAGAGATGATCTTTAAATTGAGGGACAACTGACATTTACCTCTGCCTTGTTTGGCTGCAACAGCCCTTTTCAGTGATAGAATTTCTCTCTTTCTTTCAGCGTAAACCTGCAATTGTGTTATCGTTCTCTTGGGTCGAACTTATATTCTGTAAAATTAGCGAGGAAAGTGTTAATGCATTAAATTAAATTTCCTTTGTGTACTGTTGTGGCTAAATATGAGCAAAAAATCCTTTAATGGCTTAAGCGCCTTTGGTTAAACTAATGGGCATAATTAACATGCTCACCATTAGTGTAGCATAGTCTGATCTCAAATCATTTTAACTGCATTTATAGTCACTGATTATAAATGCCAACACAGCAGGTGCTCAGCATGCAAGTACTGACTCAACCTGATTATAGCTTATGGTGCAAAATATGGAATGTGGTGGAAAGTTATCGAGGGTTAGCTTCATTCAGTTCCCAATGCACTTTTGAGAAGTTGATTGTTCAGAAATTTTAAGGGGTAAGCCATTTAGGACTGAGATGAGGAGGAACTGCTTCTTCCGGAGGGTTGTGAATCCTTTGAGTTCTCCATCCAAGAAAGCTGCGGCAGTTCTGTTTTGTTTTCCCTTCATTCACTCACAGGATGAAGGCATCGCTGGCTAGGCAGCATTTATTGCCCATCCCTAATTGACCAGGGGGCTGTTAAGAGTCAACCACTTTGCTGCGGATTTGAAATCAAATGTAGTCCACACCAGGTAAGGATGGCAGTTTCCCTCCCTAAAGAGCATTAATGAACCAGATGGGTTTTTCCTGACAATCAACAATGGATTCATGGTCATCATTAGATTCTTAATTCCAAATATTTATTGAATTCAAATTCCACCATCTACCATGGTGGGATATGAACCTGGGTCCCCAGAATGATATCCGGATCTCTGGATTAACAGTCCAGTGATAATACCACTAGGCCATCACCTCCCTGTTTAAGACAAAGATTGGTAGTTTGGGAAGATGGTGTTGAAATAGATGACTCAGGCATGATGCAGAATGGTAGCTAACAAGGTGTAGAGCTGGATGAACACAGCAGGCCAAGCAGCATCAG
>NW_025980607.1:0-5625 GCF_021869965.1 Rhincodon typus | reverse complement strand
AAAAACAAACGAGAGTTTTAAACCAGTGAGTCCTTCCTAACTCCCTACCTACACTCACCTTTCCTAGCCCCATCCCCGCCTCTTCGACCTGTTTGTTTCTTCTCCACCTATCCTCTCCTCTATCCCTCTTCTATCCGCCTCCCACTCTCTCCCTATTTATTTCAAAACCCCCTTCCCCTCCCCCTTTTCTGATGAAGGGTCTAGGCCCGAAACGTCAGCCTCTCTGCTCCTATGATGCTGCTTGGCCTGCTGTGTTCATCCAGCCCTGCACCTTGTTGTCACAGTGCTGTATTCATACTTTACACGATTAACACATTTGTATGTACTGTGACTTCTTTACGATTCAATGCCAATTGACAACAAACAACGTGAAACAGAAGCTAACGGTGAATTACCAACAGCGTTTGGAGGGTTAAATATCACAAAAATGACCACCCAAGCAGCTTCTTGCCGCTGTGTCTCCCTCAGCAGGCCCACACACAGCCCGAGAAAGGCCTCTCTCTTCCCCGCCAGGCCGCTCACTCCAAGTTCCGGGACCAGTTCCTGCTCCGCTCGGCCTCTCACAAACAGCCCCCGGTTCTCCCTGAACTGAGCCCAATCAATGCCGCTGCCGGAACCCCGCTCTGTGTCCCGGACTCACATTGCGATGCGCTGCTGGAAGGGGCCTGCTGTTCCCTCGCTTCCCCAGACGCTGGTCTCTCCATTACGGTCGGTTTCAAACAAACCTCTTCCACTCACTGAGTTTGCTCCTCAATGGCAGCGCTGGGGGTGGGCCTCACGCATGCGCTCCTCCAGTCAGCAACAAGCAGCTTTGGGGGCCGGGCCAGCATCGCGCATGCGTTGCTTTTCCCAATGAGTCCCAGAAACAAACATCAATTGGTCAATTTCCCAATTCCCTTTACTCCCAGTTTGAACAAAGCAAATGGGGCTGTGGGGGAAAGGACAGAGAACGTTTCAAGCTGGGGCATTGGCCCTTTCTGAAGCTCCAATGGAGATCATTCCCGGGTCATGTTAATAACTCACATTCTGATGGGGAAGCTGTGAAGTTGACGGCCATTCGGCCCTTTAATGTGCTTCACCATTCAATAACATCACGTCGGATCTCAGGTTAATTGCAGTATTCAATCCTGCTGACCTCCGTCTCATTTTAACTCTGTCAAAATAACATACAGACCGATGGAACAAATGGGACATTCTTACGAAGGCAGAAAGTTACTGTTGGAGGGAGTCTTGCGGCGCGGTGGTAGTGTCCCTATTTCTGGGTCAGGAGGACCGTGCTAAAGTTACACCCGGACCAGAGGTGTGTAATAACATCTCCGGAACGAGATGCAAATACCAGTTTCGAGTAGATGACTGATTTTATTCTCAGGAATGCTGCAGACAGAAACCTTGTGATGAACGGGATACTTCAACAATAGACCCCAAATGTTCTTGTTTACTCACTCCTGGGACGTGGATGTCGCTGGCTGGACCCAACATTTATTGCCCGTCCCTAGTTTCCTCCCTTGAGAAGGTGGTGCTGAGCCGCCTTCTAGAACAGTTGTATCCATGTACTGCCCACATTGCCGTTAGTAGGGAGTTCCAGAGTCTTGATCCAGCGACAGTGAAGGAAAGGGGATATATTTCTAAGTTAGGATGGTGGGTGGCTTGGATGGGAATTTGCCCTATATCAAGGTAGTGTTCCTCCACATCGGCTGCCCAAATCCTTTTAAATGGATGTATTCGTGAGTATGGAAGGTGCTCTTTTGACAGTTTACAAAACTGTCGTGTAAGAGGGCTATTTAACATAGTTTTTGATCCATGGAAGAGGCGTACAAATTGAGAAGAAAAAGAACTTGAAAGAAAATAAAAGTCCCTGAAGCTGGGGAAAATTTCAAAATTAGGAAAGAAGGAATAAACAAATGCATTGATTATGAATGAGAAAATGTGGAAAAGAGCAAGTTTGCAGAAGCCATTAAAAACTAACTGTTAATGTATTGATAAATATGTAAAAGGAGGTTAGAAATAAAACTAGGTTGGTAAACACAAATGCACGTCACTTACAATCAAAAAGGGGGGAGTCCATTGTGAGGAATAAAAAATGGCTACCCAACTGAAGACTTACTGTTGTTCTATGTTCACACAGGACGACACACATAACACACCAGGAATGTTGAGGAAATCAGAGTTTAGTGAGAGGGAGAAACTGAATCAAGTCAGTATTATTCAGTAAATTGTGTTGCGAATATTGATAGGATTGAAGGCTGGGAAATACCAGTGACTGATAATTTATGCCCCAGAGCTCTTAGAAATAGTGGATGTATTGCTGGTGATGTTCCAAACCTTTATAGGCGCTACAATAATTTCCAAAGATTGGAGGGTAGCCAATGTAAGCAATCTATTTGTAAAGGGAGTGTAGAGATAAAACTTGGAATTTTAGACCAGGAAAAAAAAAAGATTTTATTGCAGATAATTGGGATAAAATGTCAGGATTAGACAGAGTCAGCATGGATTTGAAAGATCTGTTCCTCTGTTGTAATGTTCTATGTTCCCAGCCTGACAAATCTACTGGAGTAGAGATGATAAAGCAGAGGTGTTAATTTTAATTTACAAAAACTTTTTAACAAAATCCCACATAAGATATTAGCATGTTCACATCAAGGAACTGGGATTGGTGCAGCGCATTCAGAATGATTTAAAAAAAACTAGCTGGATAATAGGAAACACATAGAGGGAATGCATGGATCTTTTTCTCAATGGCAAGAATCAGTTTTAGGATCAAAGCTCTTCACAATATATTCACAGTGATTTAGGTGAGGGAACCAAATGTAATATCTCCAGATTTCACAATGACACAAAATTGGTTGGATGGTCAGTTCTGAAAGAGGATGCATTGCTTGTGAAGAAGTCGAGTCAGTGGGCAAATGCATATCAGACACTGTATAATGTGTATAAATGTAGGGTTATCCACTTTGGTAACAAAACAAAAGGAAGGGAGGTCATTTTCTGAATGTCGATAAATGGACACAGTGAAATTTGCAACGAGACCTGGGTGTCCTCATACACTAATCACTGAAAGTAAGCATGCAGGTGCAGCAGGCAGTGAGGAAGGCGAGAGGTATGTTGGCCTTTGTGGAAAGAGGATTTGAGTACAGGAGAAATGGTGAATTGTGACAATTTAACAGGGCATCTGTGAGACAACACTTAGAATACTGAGAGCAGGCTTGGCCTCCTTATCTGAGGAAGGATGGTATTACTATGAAGGTAGTTTTAACAGGCAGATTACTGGGATGGAAGGATAGGTTGAATTGGTTGTGAATATATGTGCTGAAATTCAGAAGAATGAGGGATTCTCTTAGAAATCTGTAAGACACTAACAGACCTCGAAAGTATAAATGCAAGAAGAATATTCCTGTTGGTAGGAGTCATATTTTTAGGAGAAAGGATAGGCCATTCAGGGCTGAGAAGGTGAGAGTCTGCTTCATTCAGAAAGTGGTGATCTTGTGGAATTCTCTGCCACAGAAATCAGCCACGTTCAACGCATTGTATGATTTCAATATGGTGTTGGTGTAGCACTTGTGGCCAAAGGCCCGAAACGTTAGCCTTCCTGCTTCTCTGATGCTGCTTGGCCTGCTGTGTTCATCCAGCTCAACACCTTGTTATCTCAGATTCTCCAGCATCTGCGGTTCCTACTATCTCGGAATCAAGGTATAATTGGCTTAATGGCAAGAGCCAGAGAGTGAAGATGGAGGGTTGCTTTTTGGACCGGAGGCCTGTCAACCTGTGGTGTTCCAGAGGGATTGGTATTGGGTCCTCTTTTGCTTGTCATTATATAAATGATTTGAATGAGAATATAGAAGGCATGGTAAACAAGTTTGTGGTTGATAGCAAAGTTAGTAGCATAGTAGTAAGTGGAGAAGGTTTCCGAAGATTACAAATGGATCTTGATCAAATACCTCGATGGGCTGCAAAATGACAGATAGAATTCAATCTGGATGAATGCAACGTTTTCCAATTTGGAGCAACATACAAAGGTAGGCCTTGTACGATTAATGGGAGGGACTTGGTAGTGTTGTCGGACAGAGGGACCTGTCCTGTTGAAGACCTGTTGAAGTCTGCATCACATCTAAACAGGCTGGTAAAGAAGGCATGCTTGCCTTCATTGCACAGTCCTTTGAGTTTATGAGGTGGGAAGTCACATTGAAGTTCTAAGGGTCTTTGGTGAGGCCACGTCTGGGATACTGTGACCAGTTCTTGTTGGACATTTAGAGGAAAGATATTATTAAGCTGGAGAGGGTTCAGAAGAGATTCACCAGTAATTTGCCATGTGTGTGAGGTTTGAGTTACAAAGAAAGGATGGATAGGCTGGGACGTTTTTCACTGGAGCATAGAATGTTGAGGGGTCATCTTATAGAAGTTTATAAAATAATGAGGGGGGTGAGACAGAGTGGATGGTCGTTGTCCTTTGCCTGGGATGGGATGGGGGGGGGAGTGGAAGTGAAGACCAGGGTGAACATTTTTAATGTGACAGGAGAGAGATTTTAAAACAAAGACACGAGGGTTTTTTTTTACATAGAGCATGGACGCATGAGGAATGAACTTCCTGACGGAATTGTCTCTATGGCTACAATTATAACATTAAAACGATATTTGGATAAGTACATAAATAAGAAAGAAAATAGGCCAGGGACAGGTAGGTGGAACTCGTTTAGGTTGGCATTATATTCGGCATGTAATGGTTGGACCGAAGGTTCTGCATCCTTGCTGAATGACCCTATATGAGAGAAAAACTGACACAGGCTATTGAGTTGGATGATCTGCCATTTTCATGATGAGTGGGAGGAGAGGTTTGAAGGGCCGATTGGTTAGGTCCAGGTGCTATTATTTATGTTTCTATGGCTGTTTATTCCCAGAACCGATGTTGAGTATTGTCCCCGGAATGAAAAATACTGATCTGGGTGAGCAAACTTCAAACCAGATGATTGGCTCTTGCAGCTGAATCTGGAGAAGAGCGAATCTCCGGCGCACAGGTCTCTGAGAGTTTAACAGTTACTGAGGAGAAAAACTACAACTAACTCCCTGGATGTCGGAACAAAGGCTTACGTTTGGCGATATTTCTGGCCTGTGACTGTGTGGATGTGAATATTGAGTCAGAGAGACTGTCGGAAAAGGGCGGGCGGGTGAGTCTAACGTAACTGTGTTTGTGTGTACGCTCATATCATGATATTCCTGAATCTCTCTTTGCAAATCAAAAATATTTTCAATTCAAGTTATCCCCCTGCTCCCCCACTAAACCCCAAAGGTAGAATTCAAGGCAGTGTATTTGTTGATTTTAAGATTTCAGTCTAAAAGTGACGACAATGTCAGCGCTCAACTCAGAGAGCGCGATCAGTGCAGCAGAAAAATGCTTTTAACTCGATAACGGAGCCGTCAATTCGAGTGAAAACATTTTGGCCGCAAACCTGCCCGTGTCAGGGTCAGGAACGATCGACCCTGGCTATCTGGAGATGTGAAATTGCAGAGGAATTGGAGAGTTTCGGCCGAGAGAGAAACACAGAGAGGCAGCAGGAGAAGGGAGCTGAGGGCAGGTTGTCTCCGTGCCGTCCGCTCGCTGCCTTTAAGTTGCTCAGTGCCGCCACCAGCAGC
>NW_025980606.1:0-5625 GCF_021869965.1 Rhincodon typus | reverse complement strand
AGCCTCTCTGCTCCTATGATGCTGCTTGGCCTGCTGTGTTCATCCAGTCCTGCACCTTGTTGCTTCAAATGACTAATGCATGCAGCCACCTCGAGCCATGATATTCATTAACTGTATTCTCTTTTTATTTAATACAGTCAGAGGATGTGGCCATCGCTGGCTCAGCCAACATTTATTATCCATTACCTAAATGCCCTCAAGAAGGTGGTGTTGAGTCGCCTTCTTGAACCATTGCAGTCCCAAGTGTTGGACAAGTACAGCCACAAAAGCCCTGAAGGGAGGGCTTGCCAGGATTTTGATCCAGCGACGGTGAAGGAAATGCGAGACAACAAGGTGCAGGGCTGGATGAACACAGCAGGCCAAGCAGCATCATAGGAGCAGAGAGGCTGGCAGCATCATAGGAGCAGCCTGCTGTGTTCATCCAGCCCTGCACCTTGTTGTCTCGGATTCTCCAGCATCTGCAGTTCCTACTATCGGTGAAGGAAATGCGATGTATTTCCAAGTCAGGGCAGTGATTGGCTTGGAGGAGAACTCGCAGATGGTGCCGCTCCCATGCATCTACTGCCCTTGTCCTTATAGGTGGTAGAGGTCATGGCTTTAGGGAATGCTGTCTGAGGAATCTTACTAAGTTAATGCAGAACAAGTTGTAGATGGTACACTGATATTAAATGATGGTTGTGGAGGGATTGAATATTTGTCAATGTGGTGCCAATCAAGTGGGCTGCATTGTTTTGAATAGTGTCCAGCTTCTTGAGTGTTGTTGGAGCTACACCCATCCAGGCAAGTGGGGAGTATTCCGTCACACTCCTGACTTGTGCCTTGTAGATGGCGAACAGGCTTTCGGGAGCCAGGAAGTGACTTATTCACAGCAGTATTCCTAGTCTCTGACCTGCTCTTGTAACCATAGTATTTTTATGGCTAGTCCAATTCAGTCTCTGGTCAATGGTCACCCCCCGGGGTGTTGATAGTGGGGGATTCAGCGAGACAGGGAATTGGGCCGATGCAATTGAAAGGTAAGTTAGCAAAGAAACTTGAAATGTAATGTGGCCTATCTATGTGGTCCTGGGACAGTAGCAGTGGTTTCTATACTCCAGACAGACACTCACACTTTCAAGCTACCATCCCGAATAATGAATGATGCCATTAGTTGGTGGAAACAAAATAACAGAGGAAATGCAGCGAGTTGTCAACTCTGCTCATCAGGAGCAGAAGAAAAATATTTCACCTGTTTTTTGGGCTTGGCAAAAAGGGTTTGAAGGAACAAGATAGGGAAACAATAATTTGAACGATGAAATGCATGAAAAAAGATAATCAGCCAAGAATCTTTCACTAGCTGCAGTTTATAAAATGCGGTTACAAAGATGCTGTTCCAGAATAGGTCCCTGTTACATCATTACAAGATCCTTTTCAACCATGCTGTACTAATTGAGCAAAAGAAGACAGACGCTGCAGCAGTGATTAGGAGAGTTGTTACTCTCACATACAAACTGGAGTTTGTTTGGTGGAATTCATAACCTGACTTGGCTCTTCCTTGCGGGATTGAAAGATTGTCAGAAATAATTTGTATTTGTATGTTTCAGCGTGTTAAACATTGCTATAAGGAAACTAAAAGTCTCATCTGAACTAGGGCACAGGAAACAGACTTGAAAAAAGGGCACATTTTGATACCGTTGTCAATCAGACCAGTCATAGAGATGCAGAGAGAACAGTTACCTGTCAGTTATAATTCTCAGACCAGACAGGTATATTCTGACTGGTCAGGATGTTGCCATGGAGATGCAACAGATTTTCGCTGTCTCCATGATCTCCTGAGAAGGTGTTTGGTACGCTTGTCTTTATTAGTCAGTGCATTGAGTATAGGAGCTGGGAGGTCATGTTACAGCTGTACAGGACATTGGTTAGGACACTTCTGGAATACAGCCTTCAATTCTGGTCTCCCTGCTATAGGAAAGATATTGTGAAACTTGAAAGGGTTCAGAAAAGATTTACAATGATGTTGCCAGGGTTGGATGGTTTGATCTATAGGGAGAGGCTGAATAGACTGGGGATATTTTCCCTGGAGCGTCAGAGACGGGGCATCATAGAGGTTTATAAGATCATGAGGGGCATGGGATAGGCTAAATAGGCAAGGTTTTTTTTTCCCCAGGGTGGGGAGTCCAGAACTAGGGGACATAGGTTTAAGGTGGGAAGGGAAAGATGTAAACAGGAGCTGAGGGGAAACTTTGTCACGCAGAAGGTGGAGCATGTGTGGAATGAGCTGCCAGAGGAAGTGGTGGAGGCTGGTACAATTACAACATTTAAAAGGCATCTGGATGGGTACATGAATAGGAAGGGTTTAGAGGGATATGGGCTAAATGCTGGCAAATGAGACTAGATTAGTTTAGGATATCTGGTCGGCATGGGGAGTTGGACCAAAGGGTCTGTTTCTGTGCTGTACATTTCTATGACTTTGGTGCATCCCCATGGCAACACCCTGACCAGTCAGAATACATCTGCATGGTCTGAAAATTAAGACTGACAGTTAACTGTTCTTGTGCATATCCATGCCGATCACAGTCCAACCAATCAGCATCCTTCTTCTCATTGAAGTCATAGAGCTGTACAGCATGGAAACAGACCCTTCAATCCAACTTGTCCATGCTGACCGGAGATCCTAAATTAATCCTTTCTTTTATGTTTCTCGCATCCTAGTCCTGACAATTGCAACACAAAAAGTGTTAACGTCTAGTCTCTTTTTAAGTTCTGGATGCTCACGTATTAGTGGGTAAACTTCAGCTTGCTTCTGAATCCTTCACCAACAACATGGAGGCAGCGTTCCTGGTTTGGTGAGGGTACAGTCCATCATGAGGTTCCCATACCTCACCACTTACAACACTCTGCCCTAAAGGTTGTCGTTGATCTTCCTGAAGACTAACAATGGAGGCAATGCATTTCATTTGCAGGGATTGTGCAGTGGCTTACTCACTGTCACTGGTAGGGTTGGGAGGTTGTTTTTTTTCAGCTTGATAAGTGGTTATCCATGCAAATATTCTATTGATTTGAAGCCTGTTTGGTCTCTGAAATGTCAAGTTCTGCTCAAGCTGCCTCTGCTTACAGTCGATGGATTGAACACTCCGACATGATCGATTGCAGGTGGATCAATTTCATTTATCGTCCTTTCCCCTCTCTCCCTGTCAGCTCAAATTCATTCCTTCAGCCCTGAACTCCACCTCCCTACAGAGACCATTTCGTTCGCTGCTCTCTCTCTCTCTCTGTTTTTATCCCAGTTGGCGTTGGGGCAAAGGGTTTGGATGGGGAATGTTGAGCAAACACAGGGCAGGGGAAGTCACCATAGAGGGACTTCTCAGCTTAGACTGGAGGGTGATACAAGATCTGCTTGAGAGATTGGTTGGCATCAAATATAAGGAATCAAGGGATTTATAACTGAAAGGTGTTGGACGCTACTGAATTTAATCAAGAGGGAGGTTTATCAAATTCTGTATTCCACACACATTCTTCTCAATAGTTAAACATTAAGCATTCTTTAGCTGAAATATATAAAGGTATATCAGAAACCCTTTGGGAATCTTCACTGAGCAAAACCCCGAAATGAAAACTTCATACATAATTACTCAGTATCAGCAAATCCAATCCAGTTAGAAAGCTTTAAAATGATTTGAGAGCTGAGCAGAAATCATATTATGATCCCGAATGTCAGCAGTACTCTCGAAGTGAATACGTAGTGTATTCCTGTCACAGAATTGGATGAAATTTGGATGTAAGTCAGATGTACTCTTCTAAAGCAGAGTGGCAATACCTAATGTGAAAAGAAAACGCTGGAAGGGTTTTGGAGTTTTGGCAGCATCTGTGGAAAGAGAGAGAGAGACAGAGAGAAACGGTTAATGTTTCATTGTTCTATGAACTTTGATCAAAGCAGACTAAAGTTAGAAGTAAGTTAAGCTTTGAACACAGAAAAGGGAACGAGGGATGGGGTTGAAACAGAAGTTTAAACAACATTATTGCTGGTACAGGATTGGGAGGAGTAGCAATGGGACACTTGACAAAAGCAGAAGCTGAGAAAGATAGGATCATGTGCTGTCTAGCAGCAAAAAAAGGGTGAAAAACTAAAGAGGAAAATCAAAAGTATTTGAATTTGAGTATTTTGAGTCATTTATTGTCACGTGTATTTATTTAAAAAAAAAACAGTGAAAAATGTAAACTGTCACCACGCATTGGGGACATCTTGAGACACTTAAAAATAAAAAGAAAATAAAAAAAATAAGTTAACTGAAACAGATGCCATCGCCATAGTCCCGCACCACGCTCACCAGCCGATAAACTCTGTAACCACTCTACCTCCAGGCCTCGGGCCCACAAAGTTGCTGCCACTAAAGTTACCTCTGAAGCTGCCATTGCTGCAGACCGAGATCTCTTCGGAAGGTAAGTAGAAGCAAAAACTAAAGAGAAAGCGAGAAAAGAAAAAGAAATAAAAAAGGGATGAAAAGCAGGCAAAGTAGACAAGCGCCAGGGGCTCAGGAGCCCAGACTCTGCCTACTCCACTGCTACCATCTTGGAAAATGAGGGAAACTAAAAGAAAACAAAATGGAGGCCAGGGTCGCAATCTGAAATTGTTAAAGTCAGTGTCGTCCGGAAGACTGTAAAGTTCCTGACGCAGTGTTGTTCCATGAAAGTGCATCGAGTTGCGTTAGAACACATTGGGAGAGAAAAGCTGGAGTGGGAGCAAGCTGGAGATTTAAAAATGACAAGCGATGGAAGCTCAGGGTTGTGCTTATAGACTGAGCTGTGGATTATGTAATGCAGCCACCCCCATGACCTCCACAGTGTGGAACAGACCGCCTTGTGATTACAGAATGCACTCTGCTAATTTGAAAGTCATACGTACTATTGAGATAACAAGGTGTAGAGCTGGATGAACACAGCAGGCCAAGCAGCATCAGAGAGCAGGAAGGCTGACGTTTCGGGCCTAGACCCTTCTTCAGAATTGGCTTCTATTCCAATACTATTGGCTTCTTTACACACTGAAGCCTGACACAAGCCAGAGGAGCAGCACCTCATTTCCTGCTCAGGCACTTTACAGCCTTCTGGAGTCAACGTCAAGATCAACAGCTTCGAAGCATGAACTCTGCCCTCCATTTTCCTCCCACATCCCCAATCCTTACGTCCCTTCCTCGATGATTAACCTAAGTCTCTCCGTTTCTCCCCGTCCCCTTGCCTTTTACCCTATAGCACCTGTGATCTCTAACCTCCCTCAACCTCTGATCTTCCCCTCTTTTCCACTTGCCCTCCCCTCACCTTTTTTGACTGTACGACACCTATCCCTTTTCCACCTTCTGCTCCAAAGAACAGTCATTCCGGACTTGAAATGTTGTCACCATTTCTGTCTTTCACAGATGCTGCCGGAGTTTCTACAGCACTTTCTGCTTTTACTTGAGAAGAAGCTTCCAGTCATTCACTGTGAACCTTGAAATAACGTTGCGATAAGCTGCACAGCACATAGCGGCACAGACATGATTTGTTCCTGCAAGAATTCTTCACACAGCATAACACAAAGAAAGAGAGATAACAAGGTGTAGAGCTGGATGAACACAGCAGGCCAAGCAGCATCAGAGGAGCAGGGAAGCTGAC
>NW_025980605.1:0-5625 GCF_021869965.1 Rhincodon typus | reverse complement strand
CTGTCCTATATCTATCACCCCTCAATTTAAAGCTATGTCCCCTCGTGCTAGCCATCACCATCCGAGGAAAAAGGCTCCCACTGTCCACCCTATCTAATCCTCTGATCATCTTGTAAAGACGCCAACCCACCACAATGCCCTGCAAGGCGTCCAAGATGACGGCTCCAAGTCTCTGGAGTGAGGCTCGGACCTTACAACATCCTCTAGGTCTAGCGGTGAGAGACTGTTGCCTTCTCAGCTGTGGAGCTGTCAACCTTAAACTGAAGGGTAAAAACACCAGGGGAAAAAAAAAAAAGCTGCATCTGATTTTAGTTTAGACCTTGAGACACTCATTCTGTTTTCACACATCAGAGCACCTCCAGGACTCTGTCCCAAATCTCAAACGAGTGGCCTGCTCTTCCCCTGAAGGCTTTCTAACCCCAAAGCCAGCACCACCTCCACCTACCTCACCTTCATTCTCACACAACACAGGAAGCCATTTAGCTCACTGTGTGTTTCCTTTTGAAAGAGCGATTCATTTAGTTCCAGTCTCCTCCACACTCCGTTTCTAGAACCCCTGCAGTGTGGAAACAGGCCATTCGGCCCAACAAGTCCACACTGCCCCTCCGAAGAGCATCCCACCCAGACCCATTCCCCTACCCCTACCCCTACCCCTACATTTCCCATGTCTAACCCACCTAACCTACACATCTCTAGACACTACTGTAATTTAGCACGGCCAATCCACCCTACCCTGCACATCTTTGGACTGTGGGAGGAAACCGGAGCATCCGGAGGAAACCCACGCAGAAGCAGGGAGAACGTGCAAACTCCCACGCAGACAGTCGCCCGAGGGTGGAATCGAACCCGGGTCCCTGGCGCTGTGAGGCAGCAGGGCTAACCACTGAGACACCATGTTCTTGTCCCACAGTCCTGGAATCAGGACTTTTTAAGCTCAATTATTTATCTGGCTCTCCTCTTCGAAAGTTCCCACCGAGTCTGCTCCCACCGCCCTTTCGTGAAGCACTTTCCAAGTCACAACAACTCTGCGCATCAAAAAAAAATCTCATTTCCCACTCTTCAGATTCCCTTCACCCTCCTGCCAGTAGAACTAATCCTCCAGTCCCTGCTTGATCACAACCAGTTCTGTTTGCGAGCAAATCTCGCCTCAACCCTTTTTGCTGCAAGAACCCCCAGGTTCTCCAGGTAACTGAAGTCACTCGTAGCCTTAGTCCTATTTCTGCTCAACTCCATCTGCAATCGATCCAAAATGGCCCTCTCAGCTCAACCGTACTGTCTCTCCGATACCCGTCCCCCTCCTACAGCGCAGCATCACTTTAAGAAGAAACTGGACTCACTCTTTTTCGAATCATTTACTTCCAGGGGTTTGAGCCCGAGCTTGGCTCTCAGCTTGCTGCAGAGAACAAAGGACAATTAGGTCAGAAGGCTTCACTTTTCTATAAATGCCGATCACATTCTCAGGACAACCGCGAGCATTTCACGGCCAATCAAGCAATTCTGAAATCTGCCAGACAGCCATCCTGCGCACAGCAAGCCCCTACAAATAAGGATGACAACGACGATGTAGTGTTACTAATGCTGGGTGGTGAATGAACGCTGGTGCTAAGGACACAGGGAGAATGCTCCTCCTTTGCTTCTTGGCTGTGGGATTTTTTTTTTTAAATAATCGACCCAACAGGGAAGATGGGGTTAACAAGGTGTAGAGCTGGATGAACACAGCAGGCCAAGCAGTATCAGAGGAGCAGCAAGGTTGACGTTTCGGGCCTAGACCCTTCAGTTTAACATGACAGCTCGGAGCTCCCTCAGTGCTGACCCTACGACAGCACAGCGCTCCCTCAGTCCCAAAAGGGCAGCCCTGTGCCTCTCATGTGGCCCATGGTCACCACCACGGATCGGATGGACCGAATGGCCCAAAACTGCTGCAAATTCACTCACTTTGTTTCTTCGATGCTCAAAGAGGCGCTCGCAGCACCGGACTTTGTTCCTGGAGCTGAAGGTTAAGAGAACGTGCAGTGAGAAGAGATTCACTCGACATGCAGTAAAATCCTAATCGCTGACCACAGCCACCTCCACCCACAACACCCCCTGGAATCCAGGAATGCCCAAAAGCTTAAAGCTTTTTGCAGGGACACATCTGCACTGGGCTTGCACACACCTCCAGATTTCTGCCCACAAAGACCCTCACCCAACAAACAATCCCTCCCAGTGTCCTACTCCTCACCTGGAGGGACCCTGTCTGTACCAACCTCACCCCAGCTGGTATAGGGGAGGGGGTACCTTGCCCCGGCACCTCACTGCAGAGAGACTCCAACCCCTCGCCCCCTGCTGAACCCCAACCTTCCCATCAACTAGGACTCTGGCCCCAGTCCTCAAAGATGGAAGAGGCTTTGGCACTGACCCTTGCTCCTGCCGGGGTCGGGGAGCGACTCAGACCCTCAGCCGCACCCACCGCCCCCCCAACGCGGAGAGAAAGAGACTCTGACCCCAAAGCTCACCCCGAACGGGTGGGGAAGGGAGGAACAGAAGGGACTCAGATCCCAAAGCCCACCCCGAACTGGGGAGGGGGGCAGGGAGGGGGTCAGAAGAGACTCTGGCCCCCAACCCTCGCTCCGCCCCAGGGTCTGCGGATTCCCTACCTTAGACCCGCCCCCCCAAATTACCCCGTGGGAAACCCTCGTCACCCCGGCATCTCTGACCTGCCTCCTCGGTCTTCTCCCTCTTGGGGTGCCGTTCTGGCTGGGCGTCGGCGGCCGGTGCCGGGAGGGGTCTCTTGTCCCGCTCGCGGTCCCTGTCCCGGTGACGGCGGCCCTCCCTCTCCCGGCTGCCCCCCCGCTGCTTGCGCTCCTTGTGTTTGTGTTTCTTGTGGCGGGCCGACTCCTCCCCACCCCCTGAGCCCCTCTCCCTCTCCCTCTCCCGGTGCTTCTTGGAAGATCCCATTGTCCCCCTTAAACCCCCCACAAAACCCAATCCCCTTTAGGTGGGGGGAGGTGGGGCAGGGATGGCTCTGACACCAGCAGGGGGCGCGCACTCGGGGGGGCGCGCTCGCGGTCACGCGCAACTCACTACCAGGCGCTCGGCCCGGCCCACGGCGGGCGTGAGCGCGCTCTACACAACCCCGCGGGTGGTGGGGTGCGCGCGCACTAGATGTCGGTCGCGCGCACCAAGGTTTGGCTGTCCTGGAAAACGCGCGGTCACGCGCCCGAGCGGTGGGTGTTGTGGCCGGGGTGGGGGAAGCACGCGCGCCCCAGGTCGGTCACGCGCGCCCAGTCACCCGGCGCCGGGAGCGCGCACTCACGGGGGAGGGGGACGGGGTAGGCGCGCGCGCGCTGAGATTTCGGGAACGGGGCTGCGGGAGGGAGTGGGGGGGCGGCGAGCAACGGGGTCGCGCGCTCGCAATCGACGGGTCGACGGGGGCGAGCTACATCCCGCGGTGAGTCGTCGGGGCGCGCACCCCTTTCCGTCGGACTCGGGGACGCGCCTCTTTTTAACGCGGGGCTCGCGCGCTATTAGGGAGCTCCGGCCAGGAACGCGCGCCGTTCACCGAAGCCGCGCCTTTCAGGGTTTAGTGGCGTGCGCGCTCCCCTTCCCTTCGGACACGCGTGCCGCGCGCTCCCGCTCCCGGGACCCGGTGTCTCCTCGCGCTCCGGCCAAAAGACGTCGCCTCCGACCAAGATGGCAGCCACTTCCGGTCGACCCTTCACCCCGTCCCCTCTCCCTAAACGTCACATCCTTCCCCGCCCTCTTAAAGCGGCTCAGTTTCTTTTATCCGCAGTTTTTAAAAAATCGATTATGTTTCCCTCCTAATCGTTTATTCACAAAAGATTCTTTTGGCCACAGCTTCCAGCTCGATTTCTCCATCCACTTTCACACTTCTACTGCTGAGTCTATTTAAAGTTGTACAATGGAAAGTCTTCCCCCCTCTAAAACACTCAATCCAGGCCACTCTCTCCAATCAGCATCTCCACACTCAGCACATCCTCATTGATCTTCAGCAAACCGGCCTCCAAATGCGCAGAAAGCCTCCTTCACTGTTTAATTTAATACCTTTTTCTCCCAGTAGGGAGAATGAGTGATGGGAACAGTGTTGAGGGAGCTTTATGTACAGTTTGGAGCTGTAGAGGAAGCTTTACTCTGTATCTAACCCCATGCTGTCCCTGTCCTGGGAGTGTTTGATGGGGGACAGTGTAGAGGAAGCTTTACTCTGTGTCTAATCCTGTGCTGTCCCTGTCCCGGGAGTGTTTGATGGGGGACAGTGTAGAGGGAGCTTTACTCTGTATCTAACCCCGTGCTGTCCCTGTCCTGGGAGTGTTTGATGGGGGGACAGTGTAGAGGGAGCTTTACTCTGTATCTAACCCTGTGCTATCCCTGTCCTGGGGAGTGTTTGAAACGGGGGACAGTGTAGAGGGAGCTTTACTCTGTATCTAACCCTGTGCTGTGGGAATGTTTGATGGGGGTACAGTGTAGAGGTAGCTTTACTCTGTGTTGAACTCCGTGCTGTCCCTGTCCTGGAGTGTGTTTGATGGGGGACAGTGTAGAGGGAGCTTTACTCTGTGTCTAACCCTGTGCTGTCCGTATCCTGGGAGTGTTTGATGGGGGTGACAGTGTAGAGGGAGCTTTACTCCGTATTGAACTCCATGCTGTCCCTGTCCTGGGGCGTGTTTGATGGGGGACAGTGTAGAGGTAGCTTTACTCTGTATCTAACCCTGTGCTGTCCCTGTCCTGGGGTGTGTTTGATGGGGGACACTGTAGAGGGAGCTTTACTCTGTATCTAACCCTGTGCTGTCTGTATCCTGGGAGTGTTTGATGGGGGGACAGTTCAGAGGAACCTCTAAGTGCTATGTGAGCACTGTAGCTCAGTGTTGGGGCATGGATTGAGGGGAATTAACTGGCATCGTGGAACTATCATCAGTCTAATAATTGTGACATCCCAGATCATCCTCTTGGGACGTGGGATCAAATCCTACTATGGCAGAAGAAATTTAAACTGAATAATTGCGGACTTGAAACCTAAAAAATAATAATCTGATTCACTGGTGACCTTTAGAGAAGGAAATACACCCTCCTTACCCAGTGTGATGTGCTCCCACAGCTAAGCAATTGTCTCTTAACTGGTATCTGAAATGGTCAAACAAAAATTGAGGACGGTCAACAGATACTGGACTTGCCACATCCATGAGAGTGAAATAAATGAAAGTGAGTTAGTTTGAGTCTGTGCCGCTACAGTGGACTGTAACAAGGGGCGAAAGAGGGGGTCGGAAGGAAGGGAATGAATGACGCAAAGTCAACATCCAGGTTCAGCCGGTAAATAGGGAAGCAAATGGACTGCTGTGAAGGGTAGGTCGTGCCTCACAAACCTTATTGAGTTCTTTGAGAAGGTGACCAAACAGGTGGATGAGGGTAAAGCAGTTGATGTGGTGTATTTGGATTTCAGTAAAGCGTTTGATAAGGTTCCCCATGGTAGGCTATTGCAGAAAATACGGAGGCGTGGGATTGAGGGTGATTTAGCTGTTTGGATCAGAAATTGGCTGGCTGTAAGAAGACAGAGGGTGGTGGTTGATGGGAAATGTTCATCCTGGAGTTCAGTTACTAGTGGTGTACCTCAAGGATCTGTTTTGGGGCCACTGC
>NW_025980604.1:0-5625 GCF_021869965.1 Rhincodon typus | reverse complement strand
GTCATTTAAAGGCAACTGTATTTTTTCATTTATGGGATGTGAACATCACTGCTAAGGCCAGCTTTTGTGGCTCATCCCTTATTGCTCTTGAAGCAAGTGGCCTGTTGGGCCATTTCAATGTGTATTTTGGAGCCAACACATTTCAAACCACATCACATCAATGACCCTGGCTACAAAGGTGACAATAAGCTCGTATAAAGTTTGGTAACATAGCTAGATATTTTTGAGAGACTTAGTTGACTCTATCCACATGCTAGAGTGTGTACATGGGTGCGTGTTGTTTTCCCAGACATGTTGTAGGGGATAACATGCAACAGGAGAAGCGAGAGTGTTCAGAAACCTGTCATTAGATAGCGAGCCTACCACTACCTGCAGAGGGATCATAACTTTAATGAGTAGCATTATGTGAAAGAGTCAGGCTCTTATCAGAAAGTTATAAATGAATAATTAGTACAAAGTAACAAAACACACATTTGTACAACCAATAAAAAATAAGGGACTGAGTTCTGGATTCCTCCAGACAACAACACGAGACTCCACAAAGACATAATAATTAATGGTGTGGAGTTGCAGAGGATTCTTGGGATCCAGTAGATGATGTTGGGTCGGAATGACTAAATAAATCACTCAATACCCAGAGTCCACTTCGAGACTCAAAGAGCTTATTGAAATTACTCTGGTGGAAAGAAACTTCTGGGGGTCAGAAGCTTCTTCAATGAACAAAGGAAAAATATAATCTCTTATACATTTGTCTTCAGCCTACTGTTGGCGATTACAGACGAACCATATTATTAATTATGTACACGCCCAATCAAATTAATCATGTGACTGTATGGTCAATGATTGACAGCCTCATGGACAACTCTTGGTCCTCCGTGATCTCACGATGTTTACCGGACACCCTTATCTCTATCCTTGGGGATTGCACACTGCATGCTGTATTTAACCACTTTCCAATTTGCTGAGTTCTGTACCTGTAATTCTGTTCTCCCTGTAGGGAGTATCGGGGCCCTCCCTTAGTCTCTAAGGCTATCTTGTCTTTAGGAGTTTTAGTGGAATCTCTTTAATGCCTGTTGAATTTATTTTATGATCTGTGTGTTTATATATATTCAAAGTCTATAACTATGATTATCTGAAAATCTTAACTAATGTAAATCTAATTGAGATAGATTTCAGCCCTTAAATCAGCAGGAATAGAATTCTTCTATCAGCTCACTCAAGGGTGTCCTTATCAGGCTGTCTCTATTTTTTTTTTAAAAAGCTACAGCGGTGTGCTTGCAACAGGACCCTTTGTGCATGATGATAGTCTTGTTGTCTCGGATATATTCTGATTACAAAGCTACAATTTTCCTAACTTATGGTTTACTTTATTTAATACTACACTAAACAAGCTCTTCTAAGTCAACTGAAAACCACGTTCGGCCATCTTGTCCTGCTTTCAGCCATGGGCAGCCCCAACACGGGGTTTGGAAAATGTTTAATAATTTGAACACAAAGTATATGTTTCCACTTGTATTAGTTTTAAAGAAAAAAGGATCCGAAAAGCACGGTCTAGCAGTGTAGTGGAGGCAGGGTCAATTGAGGCTTTCAAAAACTTTCATTTTCTGGAAAGGGTTAAAGTTAAAAAGGCTACAGGGAAAGGATATCACATAAATTGTTTGTTGCTCCAGAGGGCTAGTGCGAATACAATGGACTGATTGTTTGTAGCTCAGAAGAAGGCCATTCTATGATTTTCTGTGAAAAAGACAATTTAGCTCAGAGATAGTAGGAACTGCAGATGCTGGAGAATCCGAGACAACAAGGCGCAGAGCTGGATGAACACAGCAGGCTAAGCAGCATCATAGGAGCAGAAAGGCTGACGTTTCGGGCCTAGACCGCCCATGCTTCTTTGGGAATCTATTGTCTTCCCACTTTTGTATGTAAATACCGGTTGAACACTTTTTACTAGAAGAGGATTACATGTACTGCTCACATTACGCATAAGGAAGTACTTGCTGACATCATTCTTCGTGAAGTGACCATTCAGATGGAACTTTATCAGAGGTACTATTAGAACCAGTTTCTAAATCACCAAGGGCAGGTTGGAGAAGTCCTGAGTTGCTTAAAATAAAACTCCAGAAGCAGAAGGCTGTGGAGGTGTGAGAGATGAGGCAATCCAATAAAGGCTGTTGAAGACATGAGGTTATGGAACATGTGTTCAATAGTAATAGTGATGCCAGTTGCCCATTGTTTAAAGGTCACAGGGAGGGAGGTTGACTGAAGGAAATAGCAGCAAATGAATACACAAAATATAGGTGAGAAAGGAATTAATTGAAGCCATGACAACTGGACAAGGAACTTTAGTATGGAGATGGGGATTAGTGGCATTGGATGTCTATGGCTATTGTTGAATTAAAGGTTATTTCTTTTCTGATATTTGTAATGAATTTGTTTTAAATTACTTTTACGTGGTATAAATTTTTTTGTGTAATAAACTTCAATGTTCTTTGGCTAAAGTACATCAGCAGCCACTTGTGAATATGTTCAAAAACTGATCTCTATGGAAAACAAAAATAAAAGAGAAAATGAAATTTATGGCACATCAAGCCAATTCTCACTTTGGGATCTGACTGGTACAGTATTAGCATCAATATTTCAAACCAATTGTTTTGTGTATGTGCAGCTTGCAACCCCCCCAAAGCAGACTAAATAGTTGGCATTATGGCAATATGTGCCTTTTAAGAGGGATTTATTCTGTCCTGTTTCTTTTGAAGAGACATGTTGTAAATCTGGTGCCGAGGTGTCTGCTCCATGGAGAGCAAAGTAATTAGCTTTGCTTTTTTTTAAAGGAGACAAAAGAAATATGAGTGGGTGGAGTCAGGCTTTTACAGACTCAGGGTTTTAGTTTTTGCTTTCAGTTGCTGAAGTTGGGTTTTTGGAGTTGAAGCTCTTAGATACAGTTCGCTCTGCTGCTGCAAAAGCATTATTTCTATTTCCATAATTCATTCTGTTGGTGTTCCTTCTCTTGGCCTGAAGCAGATAGCAAGTGAGGAAAATCTGTTTTGCTGAATTTGCCTTTGCCAACAATGTGTTTGTGGAATGCTGCTATTTTGGAACAGTTAATAAGTAGTAGATAAATAAAATATTAAGTTTTTTTTAGAGTTAAAGTTATGCCTTTTTTGTTTGTATTTTAACTATGGTGTAAGAATAAAGGGTGTTTTACATAAAGCTTTGTAGTTTGATCTAACAAATTTACATCTGCAACACACACCCTATAATTACCTTTAAAAAAAAGTAGAAGTTAGGGTCGAGCCTATCTCTGGCAATATTTTGAGGGGGCTTGGTCTGGTCCATAATGGAATCCTTAAACATGAACTCACTTAAAGGCAATGCATGCATACGATGCTCATCATTTCATTATTTGTTTGTTACCAATATTAAAACTAATAGATCTGTAGTTGCCCAGTTTGCTTTATTTTGGCAAGAATCCTGCAGTTGCCTGTTTATGGCCAGTGCTACACAATTGATTCCATTATATGCAACAGCAGAGGTATTCTCCTGGGAAACCGTGGCACTCTCAGGGTCCAGAATGCCATCAGTGACACTCAGTGGCCTGTGGGTTTTAAAGATTTCTACACATGCCCTAAATGTAACAACCTGTCTATGGCATGTTCACAAGTTGTTTTTTGTGAACTGTGCATTGAAAAGCACATCATACTTGTAATCATTGCTATTCTTGACATTCTGCCCTCTTCATCTCCAACCCCTTCCTTCCTCGTCACAGGATACTGCCCTGCTCTGGGCCTGAGACTCTTTGAGAATCCAACTCTCCTCACGTCCCTGCTGACACCCTGACACCTTTTCTGGCACCCTACCTCATTCACTTGGCACTTTACCTTCTGGGCACCTTACCCACTTAGCACTCAGCTTATCTGCTACCCTACCCCCTTATCAGTTGGCATCTCAACCTCCAACTAGCCTAACCTTCACTTTTACTTTATACACCCTTACTGTTTCACATGAGCTGTCAAAGTGGCTGGACCTTTAACTTGCGCAATGTGGCAATTGACTGCTGTGAGAAAGATAGCATAGTTTGCCCTTGCCTGACTGTTCTGTGCTATGAGGGACCTGTCAGAATGGAAGTATGGCTCTGCATTCCTGCAAGAGCTCTGATCAGAATCTCCCGTCAGAAATGTGATTTCTTTTGTCATTTTAAAAAATAAATGAGTGGTAATTTGCATGTGCTTATCACTCCTCAGAAAAACAATAACAAATCTCTAATTGTTGTTGGTTGTGCATTAATATTGTCCAAGATACTGGCAAATACTCTCCTCCTCCTCTTGAAAATAGCAGCAGGGGATCCTTTAGATCCATTGGGAGGATAGGCAGCATCTTGGCTACACAATCCATCTGAAAGTTCAGCACTCTTGTCAGTGCAGTACACCTCAGTGCAGCAGGATGTGTCAGCCTGGGTTATTTGCTCGAGGTTTTGGCTTGGAACTTGAACCCACAATCATTTGAGTCAGAGGCAAGACTGTTATCACTGAGCTCGGGGCATTCCATAGCTTTTTAGCTTGTTGAATAGTATTTCTGTGGATGCTTTTAGTTTGATGACAAACTTGATAATTACTTTTAGTGCACCCAAGCTTGGAAGCTAACATAGTTGTATATATTCTGTTACATAGTTTAAACCTTTTAAACTCATTTTAAACAACCATTTAATACTCTTACTGCTTGCTAAGTGTAAATTCTTAAGCTCTTAG
The DNA here is from genome assembly GCF_021869965.1 of Rhincodon typus. Taxonomy (NCBI): domain Eukaryota; kingdom Metazoa; phylum Chordata; class Chondrichthyes; order Orectolobiformes; family Rhincodontidae; genus Rhincodon; species Rhincodon typus. Next base: position 883 of record NW_025980604.1, on the reverse strand, counting down.
GGTTAGTTTTTTTTATTTTTAATGCTCTTTTTGACATTTGGAAATTTTACAAGGCCATGCTCCCTGGAAGTGAGAACAGGTAACAGTTAAGTCTACAGCATAATAAAGTCTTTTCTGCTTAATGAGGTGCTATGCCAATCGTGAAGCTTTGCAAAATTAGTCGGTTGATCTGCAAATTGTCTATGTCTGACTTAATTAAGATATGCAACAGAAAAAGAAGCTGTGTTCAATTTCAGTGTTTTTCTGAATATATTTATGTCATGAAATTCAATCTAAATAACTACAATATGGATGATTGGATGTAAGATTAGAGTGCATGTTGGTTTATTGATGTTTACTCATCTTGTTGATGGTGAATAATATAATTTGTTTGAGAAATTGTGACAAAATTACGTATTTGATTCCGTTTGCCCCATGAAATCAACATGTATTTGTTCCCTTATTTCTAGAGTGGACATGTTCATGAAGTTTTATTAACTTAATTTTTATTTATGTTTGTTTTGTTAAGTTATTTAGCCAATGGAAGCAAAAGTATTAGTACACGCTTATCTGTAAATTGTGTTTCACGTGCAGAGCAATATAACTTGTGATGCAATGTCTTAAGAATTAATGGTGTATTAAAGATGTTACTGTTGTGGAAACTGAGGTTGTGTTTTTCATTTGTGCAATGGAGATCTCGGCTGTGCTAAAGAGGCCAAAAACAGATTTTCTAGGGTGTCTTGTACTGCCATATACCTCATGTGAAGATGGTACACAGTTTGATCATGAGAAGGGCACATGTAGCAGTGTCCACTGTGTGCAAGGAGGCTTAAAACAATATTCCCCTGCATCAGAGGTAGTAGGAACTGCAGATGCTGGAGAATCCGAGACAACAAGGTGCAGG
>NW_025980603.1:0-5625 GCF_021869965.1 Rhincodon typus | reverse complement strand
CTGCAGCCCAATGGTATCAATGTGGACTTCACAAGCTTCAAAATCTCTCCTCCCCCTACCGCATCCCAAAACCAGTCCAGCTCGTCCCCGCCTCCCTAACCTGTTCTTCCTCCCACCTATCCCCTCCTCCCACCTCAAGCCCCACCCCCATCTCCTACCTACTAACCTCTTCCCTCCCCCTTGACCTGTCCGTCCTCCCTGGACTGACATATCTCCTCCCTAACTCCCCACCTACCCTCACCTTTACTGGCTCCATTCCCGCCTCTTTGACCTGTCTGTCTCCTCTCCACCTATCTTCTCCTCTATCCATCTTCTATCTACCTCCCCCTCTCTCCCTATTTATTTCAGAACCCCCCTTCCCCTCCCCCATTTCTGAAGAAGGGTCTAGGCCCGAAACGTCAGCCTTCCTGCTCCTCTGATGCTGCTTGGCCTGCTGTGTTCATCCAGCTCTACACCTTGTTATCTCATATTCTCCAGCACCTGCAGCTCCTACTATCTCTAGCATAAATAGGCATCTTTAGTTCTGTATCTTTCTGCGATCTCATTTTCTGTCCTTTCAGCTCACTTATTTCATAAAAGATCATTATACTCAGGACTCGGGGAGCTAAAGTTGCCATGTTTTGAGGGAAAAAATGGGTGTTAAGAGATCTTAATGTTGTTTTCATTTTTCAGTTGCTGGAACAACCAATGTCCAATTGTTGATGGTGTGATTCATGCTCTTTACACTCAGTAATCCTCTTGTAAAATAAATGTTTTGACCTGACAAGGCAGTTGATTATCCACAAGAAATCAGACAGAATGGATGATACTTGTCTTCCGTTTTGGTCAGAGTTGATATGTGGCCTTACCTGAAATAAGTTGGCAGTGGGGTGTGGCACAGGAAAGAACAATGGAAAATAACTCAAAATGAAATTTCTTTACCTTCACTGAAGAGGAAAGGATTATTACCTTGATTGAGCTACTGAAATCTGGCCTTATTAATCAGCTGTATATGGTTAAAAGATGAACATTTGCTGTGAAGAATTTATCCTCTATGTATCATTTCCTCCTTCCACTCCACTTTGATCAATAGATAAACATATTTCAGGTAGAGTCTTGAGTCATAGAGTTATTAAGGTCAGAAGCAGACCTTTTGGTCCGACTTGCCTATGCCAACCAGATATCCTAAACTGATCTAGTTCTATTTGCCAGCACTTGGCCCATATCCCTCTAAACCTTTCCTATTCGTGTACCCATCCAGATGCCTTATGATGTAATTGTACCCACCTCCACCACTTCCTCTGGCAGCTCTATGAAAAAGTTGCTCCTTAGGTCCCTTTTAAATCTTTCCCCTCTCAGATTAAACCTATGCCCTCTTGTTCTGTACTCCCCTACTCTAGGAAAAAGACCTTGGCAATTTACGCTACCCATGACCCTCATAATTTTATAAACCTCTAGAAGGTCAACCCTCAGCCTCCGATGCTCCAGGGGAAAAAGCCCCAGCCTATTCAGAGGAGCAGGAAGGCTGATGTTTCAGGCCTAGACCCTTCTAGGCTCAAACACTTGGGTCCCAGCAACATCCTTGTAATTTTTTTTCTGAACCCTTTCAGGTTTAACAACATCTTCCTATAGCAGGGAGATCAGAACTGTACTTAGTATTCTCAATCTGGACTTACCAATGTCCTGTAGAGTCACAACATGACATTCCAGCTCTTATACTCAATGCACAGACCAATGAAGGCATGTGTGTCAAATGCCTTCTTCACCACCCTGTCTAACTGTGACTCCACTTTCAAGGAACTATGGACCTGCATCCCAAGGTCTCTTTGTTCAGCAACACTCCCCAGGACCTTACCATTAAGTGTTCAGCTCCTGCCCTGATTTGGCTTTCCAAAATGCAACACCTCACATTTATCTAAATTAAACTCCATCTGCTACTCCTCGGCCCATTGACCCAACTGATCAAGGTCCCATTGTACTCTGAGGTAACCTTCTTTGCTGCCCAAAACACCACCAATTTTGGTGTTATCTGCAAACTTTCTAACCGTACCTCCCATATTCACATCCAAATCATTTGTATAAATGATGAAAAGCAGTGGATCCAGCACTGATCTTTGTGGCACACTGCTGCTCACTGGCCTCCAGTCCAAAAAACAACTTTGCACCAACACTCGCTGTCTCCTACCTTCAAGCCACTTTTGTATCCAATTGGCTAGCTCCCCCAAATTCTGTGTGGTCTAACTTTGCTAACCAGTCTACCATGTGGAGCATTGTCAAACACCTTCTAAAGCATCATGTCAGCCAAATGGATTTTGATCTTAACTGATGAAAAAAGCATCAGTTAATGGAAGATCAACAATTGAATGCATTAGAGAATGATATCATAGAGTTCTAAAGTATAAAATAGCTTTAGGTTGATGCGGTTAAGTATTCTACAACTCCAGAGCATTCCGCAGAGCTTTCTGGAAGCAATAGTGTGTGGTACAGTTTTGGGGATTCTGTTAAATATCTCAGCTTTAACTTTACTGCACTTTTACGCACTGCCATGAAATTTATAATAAAGCTTTATAATCCTTTGGAGTTCAAATCTGGCAATACTGCAAAAATATTACTAAAGGTCTACAATGAGTCTCCTTAGAATAGGGGTGGGAACCTTTCTCCCTATTGGGGGCCAGTAACACAGAAATGAAATCAATCCAGGGCAGCACACACACAAAAACAAGCAGCTTAATTTGGTTATTAAGAGAGAAAACTGAAATGTTCAATGCACTTGCTGTTTTAACATTGCAAGGGCTTTGCTTTGCCTTAGAAAGCCTTCCAATGGCTGCTCGCAACGAAGATGTTGCTACTCATGGCTGTTGTTCCAAATTCTTGTCTGTTAATCTGGAATGCAGGCAGATCTTTGCCAGAGAAAGTTTTGAAAAGAACTGCTCACATCATTATGCAGTTCTGAACAGCAATACCATTCTCAGTGTGCGTCTCTTTGGAGTTTGGAAAGTTAGCAGCACTTCGATGGAACCTTTAGAATTCTAGCAGGGGCAGGTTATTGCTTTTGGGCTTCAGTGTACAGTGGCTTTGCAATTCGTTAACTACAAGTTAAAGGTTTTCAGGCACGTTGACAGCTACAATTTGAAAGATGTGGCAAAAAATGTTTACTTCCAGTTTTTTTTCCTTCTTTAGGTCTTGAAATTGCACACAAAATTCCTGAAATAAAGCTGCACACTCGTGTTCTATGTTCTTACAAGAGTTTGTCCCTGGAGAGTGGAAGAATGCTTAGTGTTAGGCCATTCCAGCTACATTTGCCACGGCTCTGTTTTGGCTTCAAGTGATTTTGCGTTTGAAGGAAGAAAAGGAAGGAACAGGTTAGGACCTTGCATTTTGACATTGAGCTCATATAAGTACTTCATAATGTCGACGAAGAATGCCAAGTCACATACAACTATTTGTGCTCACTCAGCGCAGCCACAGGTCTCCCCTTCCATTCTGCAAAAATTTGCACTTAGTTCAATTCATAAACCCACTTTAGACAATTGAGCAATCTCACTTCACGACAGTAAACAAAATCATTGTACTCTGGTTCAAAGTCTTTCAATAGCTCTTTAAATGGCAAGTGTTTAAAACCCTACTTTTAGTAAAGCTAATGCTTGATACTACTTTCAACATTTCGTTGCTCAGCCACAGTGACTGCGCTCTCAGATTCTCTTGATAGATAAAACTACGTCCTCTAAACAACTCACGCAGATCAACTCACGCAGGTGAAGGGATCCATTTCTTTCTTCATGAATACACTAATGGCTTCTGAGATCCATCCACGACTGGAACATCTTCAGTAGTGAGACTTATTATTTTAAAGGATAACTGAAGCCCATGGAGTGCTAATGTAACCCTCTCAAAAAATATCTTCCCCTTTGATGGTGTCATGTAATGCTGCTGAAGAAAGCAAATCCTCTTGAACTTCAAAATCTGTTGTGACTCCATTCACCAAGCGCACCGAGTGTCTGTTGTCTCATCAATAGTCTGAGAGTAAAACTGGAACTCAGTTGCGGAATCTTTCCAAGATTTCAGTATCCTAAGCCATGTCATTAATCTGATCTGACACAATCCTGCGAGACAAGCTCACTCCCTGTACTGATGTGAGTTTCTCTGCAGCCTGCAAATCTGTGGTCACAATGATGTACTCTTTCACGATCTATCTCTCTGAATGAAGCCTGTTTTTGTGATGGGCTTCCTCACCACATAACTGGCTTGAATAACATTCTCCATCTCCTTTCTCGGTCTTGTAGTATTTGTTTGCTGTGTGCCCCAAATTATACTGAAGTACTCTGATTTTATCCATGCGCAACCTACCTGTGAAGTGCTTCATATTTGATGTTTCTTACCATAATGTTGTTCTGTGTTAGCTTTCCTCATGACAGAGACTGCTTCGCCACTGAAATAACTCCAGGGAGGCTAGTACTCCTCACTAAGCTGCCCTTTATTTACGTAGACTCTGACCAGCCAGCTCAGAGCCAGTGCCTAGAGTGAGGACAATCCCTGAGACTCCTGTTTATATCTATCAGCAAGGGCTCCCTGATTGGTCCAGGTTAACAGCCTCAGTCAGGGAACTCACAATCTATGAGATCTGCCTGGCTAATTTTGTTCCAATCATTCCATCCCTCCCCCCGTAAGTCCAGGGATGTAGGTCTGTTTTTTTTCTTGTAGCTTCTCCTGGGCTGTTTTCACCCCAGATCCAGTTCCTCTGACTCTGACTCGGACATTGGTGGCGTGTAGCAGAATGTAGCCCATTTCTAATACCCGGAAAGTCTTAGAAGAAATTCCTCCTCTTCTTCAGGCGGTAATGATATTGAGGCTGCGACATTGGCTGTATCTAACTTGGACTCTGATGTTTCTTTGATGCTAATCATAAGGGAGAACCCCATAGTTTCTGACAGACCTTCTGGCTGTTGTGAGGGACCGGGTATGTTTTGCTCCTGACCCATTTGTGAGGTAGCAGCTTTCATGTGATGCACATGTTTATTCAGGACCACTTCACCTACCTGGACTTTGGATGTCACGGGACCTGACCTCACATTGACCTTGCCTTGAACCCAAACAGAGCCATTTCCGTGGTTTCAACACCAAACTTCATCCCCTGAAGTAAACTGTCTCTCTCACTTAGAGGAGGCATGTGGCCAGCATTGGCGTTCCTGATGCCATTTCACCATCCCCCCACAGGTCTGGGAAGATCAGATTTAACCTGGTGTAGAGCCTTCTCCCCATCAGCAATTCTGATGGAGATATCCCTGTAGTTGCATAAGGGTTGGCCCGATAATCAAACACAAACCAGGACAGTTTGGTATCGAGTGAAACTGTAGGCAGTTTCTTTAAGCCTGCCTTCAAAGTTTAGACTGCTCTTTCCACCAGACCATTTGATGATGGATGGTATGAAGCTGTTCAAACATGCTGAATGCCAGATAAAAACCAAAAGAACTGCAGATAGTGTAAATCAGGAACAAAAACAAAGTTGCTGGAAAAGCTCAGCAGGTCTGGCAGCATCTGTGAAGGGAAAACAGAATTAACGTTTCGGGTCCGGTGACCCTTCCTCAGAACTCTTCTGAGGAAGGGTTATCGGACCTGAAACGTTGACTCTGTTTTCACCTTCACAGA
>NW_025980602.1:0-5625 GCF_021869965.1 Rhincodon typus | reverse complement strand
AGAAGGGTCCAGACCCAAAACGTCAGCTTTCCTGCTCCTCTGATGCTGCTTGGCCTGCTGTGTTCATCCAGCTCTACACCTTGTTATCTCAGAGTGAAGGGAAAGGCTGGTAAGAGTAGGGGACAATGGATGAATAAAGATTTTGAGGTTCTAGTCAAGAATAAGAATGAATTACATATTAGATAGAGACAACTGGGATCAAATGATCTCTTGAAGAGTGTAGGGGCATTCTTAAGCAGGAAATCAGGAGGTCAAAGAGACAATATATGCAATAGCCTTGGCAGATAAGGTTAAGGATAATCCAATGAAATTTTACAAGTAGGTTAAGAGCATAAGAGCAGCTAGAGAGGGAATAGGGTCCCTTAAAGATCAACAAGGTCATCAATGTGTTGAACCTCAGGAGACGGGAGAGAGGCAAGGACTGATTAGGGATAGTCAACATAGTTTTGTGTGAGGGAAATCACGTCTTGCAAACTTGATTAAATTTTTTGATGATATAACCAAAAAGATTGATGAGGGCAGAGTGGTAGATGTTGTTTATAAGAACCGTAGTAAATCCTTTGACAAGTTCTGCATGGTAGACTGATTGAAAAGTTAGATCACATGGGATTCAGGGTGAGCTTGCCAATCGGATACAAAATTGTCTTGATGGTGGGAGACAGAGCGTGGTGGTAGAGGATTGTTTTTCAGACTGAAGGCCTGTGACCAGCGATGTTCCAAAGGATTTGGTGCTGGGTTCAGTTTTCTTTGTCACTTATATAAGCAATTTGATGAGAATATAGGAGGCATAGTTAGTTAGTTTGTGGATGACACCAAAATTGGTGACATAGTGGACAGTGAAGAAGGTTATCTAAGATTAAAAAGAGATTTTGATCAATTGGGTCAATGGACTGAGGAGTGGCAAATGGAGTTTAATTTGGAGAGGGTTCAGAAAAAAATTACCAAGATGTTGCCAGGAGTGGAGGGTTTGAATTATAAAAGTAGGGTCTAGGTCCGAAATGTCAGTTTTCCTGCTCCTCTGATGCTACTTGGCCAGCTGTGTTCAACCAGCTCTACACCTTGTTATCTCTGATAGGCTGGGACATTTTTCACTAGAGCGTAGGAGGTTGAGGGGTATCCTTATAGAGGTTTATAAAATCATGAAGCGCACAGGTAAGATGAACAGAAAGGGTCTTTTACTTAGGATGGGGGAGTTCAAAATTAGGGGGAATATTTTTAAGGGGAGAGAAGAAAGTTTTAAAAAGTACATTGGGGCAACCTTTTTACACAGAGAGTGGTTCGTGTGTGGCATGAACTGCCAGAGGAAGTAGTGGATGCAGGTACAGTTACAACATTTAAAAGGCATTTGAATAAGTATATGAATGGGAAAGGTTTGGAGTGATATGCGTCAAACATAGGCAAGTGGGACTAGGTTAGTTTGAGAACATAGTCAGTGTGGACTAGTTGGATAGAAGGGTCTGTTTTCATGCTCTATGACTGTATGACACAATGACTGTATAAATCTCTGATACAAATTTAGAGCTAGGGACTTTTTCAGGGGATTCCAAATGCTAGGTAATTGCTCATAGACATTTAACATTCCCAGACAAATATTATTAGCATCTGTTCAGCTATGCCCAGTCTCGCACTACCTGAGGACTGGATAATTTGGGCCATAAAAACAAGAAGGTCTCACTGGAATAAAACAAAGAACAGCGGATGGTGGAAATCTGAATAGTTATGAAGAAGGGTCATTGGACTCGAAATGTTAACTCTGCTTTCTCTTCACAGATGCTACCAGACCTGCTGAGTTTCTCCTGCAACTTCTGTTTTTAGGTTGCAGTTTTGAGGCTTTGAGTTTTCACTAAATCGTTAAAACACACTTATTTGACTTGAGGTGCAATACTGTGTGTAATTCTGAGCACAACACTTTCAGCTTTAAAAGAAAGTGTAGAAGTGATTTCCTAGAATAGAAATAGAGATGAAAGATTGCAGTTACATCCTGAGACTGAAGAAGCTGAGGGTGATTTCCATATGACAAAGAGAGTTAAAAGATGTCATAAAATGTACAAATTCACAATTTCAATAAAGTAAGTAAAAACAAACTATTTTCGTTGATGAACACATTATAGTAACAAGAAAACGCAATTACAAATTCAAGGTAATAAATTTTTAATGGAAAAGTAAGAAAAAAATGTGCTGTTGACGATATTGCTATAACTTATTCTACTCAATGTTCATATAAACACATACTTGTGAATTTAAAGTAAAGGAATCCAGTTATAAGAAAACTGTTCTCCTAAACAAGTTCTGTAAATTCTGATTAGCATCATGATATTTAATTTGAGAACATATGGTTAAACAAAAAGTGCTAAATCCATCATGAATTCCAATCAACATTGAGAAGGAAATAATGTGGTTTGGTGGAGCTTTGCTGTTCTCTTCAATAACTATTTTATGAGTTTAAACTACACCTCAACATGGAAAATTCAGATAGAGTAACAGTCCCACGTGAAAACTTAATTGCGAGTAAACTGGAAGAGGTAACATAAACTGTTCAGCTTACACATTACCAAAACTAATTGTACAGTTTAGCAACTTGATGATGGTGGCTGTTGAATGGACAGAAGGTACTTTTCTCTGGTTCCGGATCAGGGATATTGGATAGAATATGTAAAATAGGGTGTCTTGTATCTGAGTTACATTGTGATTATGGCTAGCGATCTTAATGTGTATACAATAGGAGTAAGTTACATCTTTCCAATTGCTTCACATTTGAAGAAACATAGACTAAACAGCATTAGACCAACTTTACTGAATAAGTCACAACCAATTAAAAAATACTGGTGATTATGTTTTAAAAATGTATATCAACCTGTTATGATTCACCTCTGATGGCAGGTGTGACATGAAACTGGGTTTCTAGCCTAGAGGAAGGTACATTACACTGTACGTCAAGACTCCTAATTGTGGCTTTTATAAGTTCAGCTGCTCTTATTCAAGCCTGTCACACCCCCTGTCACAAGCCCCACTTTTCCTGGAGTCAGCACAACTCTCATATATTACAGCTGATCTTTCTCTGCACATTCTCTGTAGCTGTAACACAATATTCTGCATTCTGTTCTATTACCCTGATGTACTTATCTAAAGTATGATCTGTCTGGTTAGTACGCAAAACAATACTTTCAATGTGTCTCAGTACATGTAATAATAATAAATCAAATCAAATTAAATCAAAAGTTAAAACTGTTATCAAAGTATCGAAAGTCCCCAATTTCTCCTGTTCTGAAGAAGAGTCGTGCTGAATTCAAAATGATGATGCTGTTTCTCTCTCCACAGATGCTGCCAGACCTGCTGAGTTTCTCCAGCCCTTTTTGTGCTTGTCCCCAATTTATCTATCCCATAGATTCAGGTTAATATAAATTATGGGTCATGTTTCTACACTTAACAATTTATTATTTACCTACTATTTATTACAAGTAAAATTGTTTACAAATAAATAGATTCTAACCACAACTAAACAACTATGAAGTTTCAATGTATAACTACCAGTTAATACTCTAACCACCCTCTAAAACCACCTACACAGACATACAGACAGGCACAGATATACAAAAAAAAATGGTGTTGTGGATGAAGGGGAAAGAAAATACTGGGAAACAGTTCAACAATTTAGGGTCCAGTCCTCAGGATTAAATGGGGTTTTCCGTTTGTTTCCCAATTTGTTCTTTCTCTGTTTTTTTTTGTCCTTCAGGTTCTTCCAATCCCTCACAGGAGATTCAGAGCAACTGGTTCACAAATTATGAAGTCTTTGACTTATTGGTTAAAAGCAACAGCTACAGCAACTGATTGGAGAAAACAGTCAGCTTTAATTAACTTAAGGTATTTTCATTTGAAAAAGAGAGAGAGAGAGAAAGAAAGAAACCACGTTTCCTTTCAGAGTTCCAAAGCTTTACTGCTATCATTCACATCCACAAGCTGTATAGCATTGAAGAAAACAGTCAGAGAGTTGTCAGGCTAATGACCTTTGACATCCATAACTAGTCACAGTTTACACAACCAACCAGCTATTTGTCGCCAGCTGAGTCTCACTTTGTACATTTGTCCCATTGCTGTACACTCTATACACAATTTAAACATGGCTTACAATGAGTTACAGTAACTTGCTTTCATAAAAGTACCTTCCTCAGTCATTTTTTTGAAAGCAGTATCATTCCTAATTCAGTCCACAAACAAAAGTAAAGTGATATGAAAAGATGCAGATCTTACAAGCCATAATAATTTAAAACTCATTAGACTTTCGAAACTAATAATTTTCTCATTAAAAATACATTTAACGATCAATAGGATTCTTATAAATATCCATAAGATATTTATTCTTGCAGTTCTCAATTAATTAACAATTTGTTCTATGATCAGCTGAACTAAACAAAACAGAGAAGTCTCAAATTCAAGTCTTGGGCTAAATTAGTTGATATCAGTCAGAATGGCTGTTGGTGTACAATAATCAGTTTGAGTGCATTTTCAGATTCATAATGTCCTTCAGGGAGGATATTAGTCATCCTTACCTGGTGTGACATGTGACTCCAGACCCACAGCGATGGTTGACTCTTAACTGGCCTCAGGCAATGTTGGGGTGAGGGCTGAAGGAAGAAGAGTTGGTTTTGGTGGGGAAAAGAGATCTGATAGTGTCTGGTTCTCCTCAATGAGAGCTCCGAGTCACTGTTGCCTTTCTAGGCACAAATTGAATGATCATGTGATCGCTGCTGTGGTGCCCTCCATAATTAGACTGCACAAGCATGTTCTCAGAGGTCACATATAGATCATAGCAGCTGTTGTACATGCCTAAAGAGGAACTGACTACTGTGCAAGAAGAATGGAAGAACGAAAAACCAACAATAAACATAAAAGACGGAAAACAAAATCTGCTGTCAACGTTCAGAGGCTGAAATCTTCTTATTAAATGATTCAAAAGTTTAAAGATTCAAGTAAATGATCCAAGACCTCTGCAGTAATTTTGAGAAGTACATGCAAACTTTATATGAAAAATTTAACAGTTAGGATTAAGAATTATGGACAATTAGATGGTTGGGACAAGCATTGGATCTGCTTTAGTTCAAAATGGCATGATAGCATAGAGAAAAGATAAAGGCAATTTGGATCATTTTTATGGCCTTTCTCTTCTATCAGTGAGCAGACTCAGTTTTGATTGTTTTCTTATTTCTTTCTCTTTTTCTTTTTAATATCGACCATGATGTGTAACACCCTCACCCAACCCCAATTCTCTGTTTGTGATGCCCAATTTTAAATGATCTGTAATAGACTCTTTTTAGAATTAAAAAAAAGCTCATTCAAGCATTCAGTCTCAGGGGATTATTTGCAAACACATGCACCCACATAAAAGGAAGAAAGAAAATAAAAGTGAAAGAAGTTACAGTTATAAATAACTTTAATAAAAGGAATTTATGTGAATCAGAATCCAGTAAAAGTTCTTGCAGTTGGCTGGCTTGGCAGAATCCATTTTCACAACAACTTGGATTCAAGTGGGTATAAATACAAGCATAGCGACATGATTCTTGCAGCCTGAAACTTAGCTTACTTTTCAGATTCATAATGTCCTTCAGGGAGGATATTAGTCATCCTTAC
>NW_025980601.1:5103-5625 GCF_021869965.1 Rhincodon typus | reverse complement strand
GTGTGAGTGTGTGAGAGAGGGAGAGGGATATTATCCGATAGTGTGAGTGTGTGAGTGAGAGAGGGAGAGGGATATTATCCGATAGTGTGAGTGTGTGAGAGGGAGAGGGATATTATCCGATAGTGTGAGTGTGAGAGAGAGGGAGAGGGATATTATCCGATAGTGTGAGTGTGAGAGAGAGGGAGAGGGATATTATCCGATAGTGTGAGTGTGAGAGAGAAGGAGAGGGAGTCAGTATGTCTGTGCTCGCTCACACACATCTCCCTGTCTCTCTTACCCTCCCACAGCAATCCCTGAGGCGGCCCTGAGCCCGACTTTACGTAGCGACAGTCCCATCCCTCAGGCCCACACGGCGACTGCGAAAGCCAGCAACCAGGAGGACGATGTGAGAATTGACCCGCAGCTGGAGAAGAACATTCTGGAACATCTGTCCGACCCGGGCCTAGTCCTCCCGACTGACTCCATCGCCATCAAGAATGCACTTCAGGCTGTGAGCGCGCCTCAGTAAAACTTCCTCTACTC
>NW_025980601.1:3970-4417 GCF_021869965.1 Rhincodon typus | reverse complement strand
TCTCTCTCTCCCTCCCCGTGTCTCTCTCTCTCCCTGTGTATCCCCGTCTCTCTCTCTCTCTCCCCCCGTCTCCCCCCCCCCCCAGCAGGTGCCGTGCTCGGTCTCCCAGGCCAGCGTTGAGAGCCTGCTGCAGAAGTTCTCCATCCAGGAGTTGATCCAGATCCGAGCCGCACCGTGCGCAGATGGTCACTCGCTGACCATGGTCACCTGGGCCGACCACGCCAAGCTGTCAGCCATGGCGGTGCTGGTGCCCAGGGACCGGGGCCCCCGGCCCTCCGAGCAGCAGGCCGCTGGGACGAAAAGGCGGCTCGAGCCAGAGGGCCCGGCGCTGGCACTCCCGTCCGAGAGGAAGGTGGCAGAGCCCCTGAAGAAGTCCCGCAAGGTGGCGTCGGACCTCGACCTGGAGATCGAGGACCTCCTCAACCAGCAGAGCATCAAAGAGAGGGA
>NW_025980601.1:2782-3409 GCF_021869965.1 Rhincodon typus | reverse complement strand
TCTCTCTCTCGCCGTCTCTCTTGCTGTCTGGCTCTCTCTCGCTGTCTCTCTCTCTCGCTGTCTCTTTCTCTCGCTGTCTGTCTCGCTGTCTCTCTCTCTCGCTGTCTCTCTCTCGCTGTCTCTCTCTCTCGCCGTCTCTCTCCCCCTCTCGCCGTCTCTCTCCCCCTCTCTCCGTCTCTCTCTGCCTGTCTTCCTCCTACCCACCCTCCCTCGCTCTGTGTCTCCCCCCCGCCGCTGCAGACGAATCATTAACAAGCACACAGATAAGGCTCTGGGGGACTGCTCCTTCCTCAATACCTGTTTCCACATGGACACCTGTAAATACATTCACTATGAGATCGACAGCTCCATGGATGATGCTCCGTGCCTGGCCGGAGCAGAGAACTGTTCAAGTGAGAACGCACTCAACAAGGAGGTCAGCAACGACCCCAGCCTGGGCAAACTCTTCCCCCCCCAGGTAAGGGCCCAGCGTTTATCGCCTCGACCCTACTTGCCCCCCTCCCCTTGAGAAGGTGGGGGTGAGCTGCCTCCTTGAACCGCTGCAGACCATGTGCTGTAGGGTAAGACCCACAGCGTCCCTTAGGGAGGGAATTCCAGGGATTCGGACCCAGCCGCACTGAGGGAACG
>NW_025980601.1:1715-2101 GCF_021869965.1 Rhincodon typus | reverse complement strand
CCCCCACCCCACCGCGTGCTGTGTCTCTCAGTGACAGTCCCTGTGTTGCAGGTTGGAGTGAAAGGAAACCCGCAGGGATTTAACAGGGGCCTGGACTGTGACGTGATTGTAGCTGAGGTAGGTGTGGGCTCTGTGAGAGTGGCAGTGAACTTTGGGGTTGGGGGGGGGGAATGTGTCTGACCCACTGCTGACCTCTGCACCTTGACCCCTGCTCCAGGTCCGATCGACGAGTCACAAACCGGACGAGATTTATGGGATGATTGAGCGACTCTCTCCCGGGACCAGGAAGATCGAGCTGTTTGGCCGACCCCATAATGTACAGCCCAACTGGTGAGATAGGGGGCGTATCTAACCCCGTGCTGTCCCTGTCCCTGCCCCTGCCCCTG
>NW_025980601.1:0-1103 GCF_021869965.1 Rhincodon typus | reverse complement strand
GAGGGAGCTTTACTCTGTATCTAACCCCGTGCTGTCCCTGTCCCTGGGAGTGTTTGATGGGGGGGGACAGTGTAGAGGGAGCTTTACCCTGTATCTAACCCCGTGCTGTCCCTGGGAGTGTTTGATGGGGGGGGAGTGGGGAGCTTTGTTTAAAAGTGTGTTGGGAGTCTGTTTCTGTCTGGGAACCTCAGTGCTGTCTCTGTCTCTTGCGACTGCAGGATCACACTGGGGAATCAGTTGGATGGGATCCACCTGTTGGATCCTGACGTTGTGGCGCGTTTTAAGAAAGGTTATCCCAATGGAGTCATCACCAAAGTCAAGAATCTGTGAGGGTGCGGATTGGCGACGGAGGGTTTGAGCTGAGTCCCCGCAGCCCCCACCCCCCGCCCCGTGTCGCTGAGGCTCTCCCTTGTTGTAGTGAGCGGGTTCTGTGTAAATATGCTGTGACTGTTACAGCGCAGTGCTGGCTGGCTCTCTGCGCTCATGGTCCAAGGAGCACTGACCTTCTGAATAAAGCTGAGTGAGTTACCACCTCTCTGTCTGTTTCTTCATTTCAACCGGGGCTGACCCTCCGACAGCGCGGTGCTCCCTCCGCGCTGACCCTCCCTCAGCGCTGACCTTCTGATAGCAGGAGTGCCTATGCTCAGAGTCACTGCAGTAATGTTTTTGGATACCGTTCGATCCAGGCTGAAACCTCCTTACATGTTGAAACAGAAACCGAGTGCGTATAAAAAAAGATGCTTTATTTTTCTTCGGATCAGCCACATAATTCTTCATAAACAGGAGGACAGTAACGTTTTCAGTCTTGATTATACAAGGAGAGACACAACAGATACTCACAAATTGAAAACAAAATTCAGACACCAGTATCTTCACTCAAATTTAGGAACGGAGCACCGCACTGTCGGAGGGTCAGCGCTGAGGGAGGGGGCACTGTCGGAGGGTCAGCGCTGAAGGACTGCACTGTCTTTCTGTTGAAATTAGATGCGTACCCATCCCCTGCCCTGGGAGATATATGGACGTTCCCCATCATCCCCGGGGAGGGGGAGCTCGGATTTATTGCTGAGTGGGGGGAACCTGAAAATCTAAGCTGACATGGTTTT
>NW_025980600.1:0-5625 GCF_021869965.1 Rhincodon typus | reverse complement strand
GCTCTACACCTTGTTATTCTCAGATTCTCCAGCATCTGCAGTTCCTACTATCTCTGATATGAGCCTTCCTGCTCCTATGATGCTGCTTGGCCTGCTGTGTTCATCCAGCTCGACACCTTGTTATCTCAGATTCTCCAGCATCGGCAGTTCCTACTATCTCTGATATGAGCCTTCCTGCTCCTACATATATTCAGAGTTGGAAACAACAGCAGAGCATGAAGTAGACAAGTTTAAAGATTTGCAAATAAAACCTAGGGTAGAAACTCGGGTTGTGTATAGTGGATAGTTTAAATGTTCACCACTGCTCACAGCAGGTGAGCAAGACCTGCATTTATTGTCCATTCCTAACTGCCCTGGTAAAGGTATTGGTGAGTTGCCTTGTTGAACCACCAGATATTGGGATGTAGGTATTCCCACAGTGCTGTCAGGAAGATAGTAAAATCATCCTGACCTCCTGTCAAAGGAAGTTGCTGCAGTGCATCTTGTCGATGGTACATACGGCTGCCACTCTACCTCCATGCTGTAAGGAGTGCAGACTGAAGATGGTGGCTGGGGAGCATATCAAATGGGCTGCTTTGTCCTGGATTGAGTCTTTCGGAGCAGCACTCATTCAGGCAAATATAGAATATTCCAACACACTCATGACTTGTGCCTTCTAGATGGCTGACATGTTTTTGGGGGAGCAGGTGGCATTAGAAGTTACTCACCCAGCCTCTGACCTACACTTGCCAACCATCGTATTTATATGGCTGGTCCAGTTCTCCAAAAGCATCCCATCCAGACTCACCCTGCATTTCCCATGGCTAACCCACCTAGCCTGCACACTACAGGCAACTCAGCATGGCCAATCCACCCTAACCTGCCCATCTTTGGACTGTGGGAGGAAACCAGAGCACCCAGAGGAAACCCATACAGACACAGGGAGAATATGCAAACTTCACACAGATAGTTGGCCAGAGGCGGAATTGAACCCAGGTCCCTGGTATTGTGAGGCAACAGTGTTAACCATTGAGCCAACATGCCACCACCATTCATTACCAGAACGGTTCTGAAATATACAAATATGCAACCATCGTCATTGTTGATGCTTCAGACTTCTTCCCAAGCCCAACATGATACAAGACTAGGATCAAAACTGAAATTCACCAAATTTGCATTCCTTCTTGCAGTGGCGCAAGCTAAAGATGTGACAGTGATAAGATTTGGGATCAATGGGCCAAATTTCTGAAAATCATTTCTCCCTCAGGCTCCCAAAGAATAATCTGAAGTGCCTTCACTACACAATCTGTGACAGGCAGCTCAACACTGACTTCTCATGCAGAATCAGCAGTTGCCTTGTCAGTGACACCCACCTCCCATGATTTAATGATAAGGAACAAGGTGGTCTATCCATGGCAGAACTGAAGCAAGTCACATTGAAATGAAGACAATATTTGCTCTGTCCTGGCACCCACTCGCTCAGATGAGGTTCGATGACCTTGGTATCCACTGTTTCTCCTTGGTCTACAGTAACAAGCTCAAGGCAGTTGATGTTTAATCATCCAGAGATGGAGAGGGAATGATTTATTCACGCATCCTGATCCCTTTTGATGTACTCTGTGAAGGCTTTAATAGCCACAGGAAGTTCCCAATAAATAAAAAAACTCAACGGTTTGCCAGGAAATGTTCTGCTTTGATCAAGGTTTCTATAAACTGCAGATAAAAGTCGCCTCCTTTCCAACTCTTTGCATTAAGGGCTGTTACTCTTTTATGAAAAGGAAAACAAAGTACTGCGGATGTCAGAAATCTGAAATAAAAACAGAAAGTGTAGGAGAGAAACTCAGCAGGTCTGAGGGGAGAAACAGAGGTGATCTTTCAAGTTGAATGTGACTCATCCACATGAACATTGTTCTTTCACTTCATCTCCTGTTCAATGCAAAAGGACATCGTTCAGAGATCATGTGCACTCCATACTTTGCAGCCGTCAGTCATACAGGAATTCTTGGGCAAGGCTCTGGAGCAGACCATTATATAACTAGGAATTCAGTTAGTAGTAGAAGAAGGTGGGAATACTATTGCATTATCGGAATTCTTTGCAAGAGGAGAGAATGGGAAGCCATTTAATCCTATCTCTCTGTAGCTTGTATATTTCAAACCACAAAAGATGCACCAGTACCTACAAATGGAGATGTCCTCTCAGAGTCTACACTGAAGGAAGCCACGAAGTAATTCCTTCTGTGACTGGAAACTGAATGTAAATACTTTACTGGAGAGTGGGGAGCATCAGGATGCACCCACACTTGTGAACTCTGACACAGAGATCACAAGTTTTGAGTGTGTACTCTCTACACTGGTCTCTAAACATGGCCTAAATTATCAGCTGTATCAGGACCTGGTCAGGTCACCCTCATCTGCCCAAATTCAAGGTCGAGTAGGTGCAGAAAATATTCAGGAAGGCTGCAAGAATGCTGATCTAGAGGACTGGAGTATAAGGACGCAGAAGTTATGTTGCAGTTATATAAAATTCTGGTTAGCCCCACTCGGAGTACTGAGAGTGCATTTGGGCTCTACACCTTAGCAATGCTTTATTGGCTTTGGAGGGAACAGATGTCCGTTTACAAGGATAATGCCTAGACCTCAGACATGAAGTTTCAGGACAGATCATACAAATTGGGCCTTTTTTCATTAGAATTTTGAAGGTTAAGGGTTGATCTGATCAAATTTTTCAAGCTATTACCAGGAAAAGACAGGCAGATAAAGAGAAACTGTTTCTAATGTTTGGGGATTCTAGTACTGGGAGCATAGACTGAGAATTAGGGTCAGACTGTTCAGGAGAGATGTTAGGAAGCATTCCTACGCACAAAGGGTGGTGGATGTTTGGAACTCTCCTCCACAAATAGCAGTGGGAGCAGGATCAGTTGTTAGTTTTATATCTGAGATAGATGTATTTTTATTAAGCAATGCTATTGAGGGATATGGGCCAAAGGCAGGTGTATGGAGTTAAGCAACAGTTCAGCCATGATCTCATTGAATGGTTGAACTGGCTCGAGGAGCTGAATGGCCTTCCCCTGTTCCTATGATTACGTTAGAGGTCTGCAGAACCGTATAGCTGACATGCTTAATGTACGGCTATCACAGAAAGTGTTAGTGTGAGGGAAGCAACCAGCAACAACATTAAGGAATACACAATTATGGTGATTACACACATAATCATGAATCCCTTTACCAAGAAGAGTTGAGGGCAGAAAGTAAGGCAGCAGCTCAAGCAAACTCAAGTCTCAGAAAATAATTCAGGAAGAATCTGTCCTATATGTCAGAGTATGTGTAGAACTCAAAACTGTGTATTGGCACTTGGCTCACTTGCAGGACCGAGCAGTTTATCCTCAAAGCCCTGTATTGTATGTTACCCACAAGGACATCCAGGTGATGCTCAAGTGAGGAACATTCCTGTGAGGGGACCTGGTGGTCAGCAACAGATAGTTGCAGAGACCATTCGTAACTGGGTGGCTTTCACAGTCAGTGAAACAGTGTTCTACATTTCTGTGACTGACTCTCAAGGCCAACAAAACCATGGCAACAAATCCAAGCAGATATTTTCAGAGAAGTGCAAGCAGGTCCTGGGAACCATTGCTTCCTCGCTTATTATCTTCATGATCTACATACCAAATGGCCAGTAATTGTTGCAACAAATTCCATAACCACCACTTTGATCACTGACATTCTTGGACAGGCTGTTTGCAAAATGAGGTTTGCTCAAATCTGTTGCTACAATAGACCATCTAATATCAGGATACACAACAATCAACATCTGACACTCTGAGGGGCAAGACACCAGCTCAACATTATGATGATCATGAATCTTAAGCCATCAATGGTATCCCATGAGAATGGCAGAGCAAGAGCAAAAGAAATTGCAAAGCGACAAACTAAAGCAAAAGTATACTTCACCAAGCAGAATCCAAGTTGTGAAGTTGGAGATTGAGTTCACATCAAATGGCTAGGACGTGACTACAAACTCAAATCATCTTGTCCTAGACCTAAAGCAGATCAAATGGTTGCTTGGTACAAACCTGTTGGATATATAACAGGAGATTTGAACACGTGAAGTCGCCAAAGATCATGAAGCAGGGATTTGTACTTCCGCTGGCATCAGATTATTACAAACAGGAAGGAACTGTTTCCAATATATTCATGGAACAAAGCCTGTGGGTCACATTAACTTGAGGAATCCTTTGCCTACCTGCACACACTCCCCATCAGCCCTCCTTCTACCAAAGGTCTCCCATCTCGCAGCAAGAGTCTATTTGACTGCTCCAGCAACCTTCCCTCACCACTGCCACCTTCTAGTGAAAGTGCTGATATGGATAATTTCCAATCATCCACTTCAATCAATGTTATTCCACACCTATGAATCAGGTGGGACTTAAACCCAGGCCTCCCAGCTCAAACACAGGGACACTACCATGCACCACAAGACACCCTTCCCATGATAAAGAACAACATCAAGTGGAATATGAGACACGTGGTAACAAGCTAACCAAGATATATTGAGGACAGTGATTGGATGAAAGTATTTTTTCTGATAAGCAGCCATGTTGTTTCCACCTCATCAAGCTGACCACATGGAACTCTTACTCTAGGTACATATGTTTGTTGTTTCAGACACTTTAGTTAAAAATAACAGCCTTTTAGTTTTACAAAGAGAAAATGATGAACATTTAATTGTTCAATTGTTCTGTGTATGATTCTATGTGTCTTAACTGTTTGCTGTGCTATTAATCATGCCTCGGTGTGGTGACTGAGAAAAGAGAAATTAAAATGAAGCAAGAAGCTGTTAGCATGAGAGTGTAGATGTGTTAAAGCATTGAATCATGCTCCTATAACATAGGGACTGGTGTTATCTCTCCATGTGTCTGAGTCACTAAGTACATTAGGCATAAGGGTGCTCACAGGAGGGGAATAGAGAGTGGAGAGAGGTAGAGGATTAATTCCAGTTTTATTGACCAGTACAGCAGGCTTAAGGAACTATTCTATTTGCCATATTCTTATTCAATAGAAGTGAATTGGAAAGGGTTTGGTTTACCAGGATTCTTTATGATCGATGTAAAGGGAAGACGTTGCATTCCATTGGGATTGCATTCCTTCAGGTAGCTGCAGCTTTTAAGGATGGGCAGGGATTAGTCATTCCATCTGAACATGTCTGCCTGTATTTCAGTAAATCTCATTCACCATCATTCCTGCAACATGCCTTCACCCTAAAACCCCAAATCCACTCTGCCTGCTGTCCTGCACCTCACCTCAATGATCCATGTTTGAAAATTCTTCGGTTCAAACTGTGAGTTTCACCAAACTATTTGACCACGTGGAGCGTCATCTCATCTTTTCAGCACCCATTTTCCACAAAACGTGCATATCACGGGGAAAAGGTGGTGAGATAATAATTGAGTATTGAAGCAAGGTTCCCCCTTCACCTCCACATCCACTGTCTCCCTCCAACCCGCCTCCACATCCACTCACTCTCCTCCACTGCCTCCACATCCACTCACTCTCCACCATCCCCCATCCCCCTCCACATCCACACACTCCCCCCCCCCCCCCCCCACGTCCACACACTCTCCCCCATCCCCCTCCACGTCCACACACTCT
>NW_025980599.1:3965-5626 GCF_021869965.1 Rhincodon typus | reverse complement strand
CACATGGATATGTGAGGAATGGAGGGATATGGACCAAGGGCAGGCAGAAGGGATCAGTTTAATTTGGTGTCACGTTCGACACAACATTATGGGCCGAAGGGCCTGTTCCTGTGCTGTACTGTTCCATGTTCTATGGTCTAAGACTATCGTGCTGAACTTTTTAAACTTCTATCTTTATTTTTCTACCTCTGTGGCTAAGATGTTGTACCTCAGTGCTGTGTCCCTGAGATGGTGGCTTGTGTGGTGATACTGTAGGCTTTTCACTGTACTCTTGTACCCCTGTACTTGAGTGCACACAACAGTAACACCAAACATCCTCGTTTATTGGGAACAAAACACAGGAATTGCTGGAAAAGCCCAGCAGGTCTGGCAGCGTCTGTGAAGAGAAAAAAAGGATCAGAGTTAACGTTTTGGGTCCGGTGACCCTTCCTCAGAACTTCCACTTTTATTGTGCCAGTCTGTGCAGTGTAAACGCAGCATGTTACATCTTGCACCCCCCTTCCCTTTCCATCACACCCAGACACGTATTTCAGCGCAAAGTAATTGTCATCCATTCCATGGGATCATGTCTAAACCCACTTTCCTCCTGCTCTCCATATCCAGCTCTCCATGTCCCGCTCTCCATATCCAGCTCCCCATGTCCCGCTCTCCATATCCAGCTCTCCAAATCCAGCTCTCCATGTCCCGCTCTCCATATCCAGCTCCCCATGTCCCACTTTCCATATCCCGTTCTCCATATCCCGCTCGCCATATCCCCCTCTCCATATCCAGCTCTCCATATCCAGCTCTCCATGTCCCACTTTCCATATCCCCCTCTCCATATCCCGCTCTCCATATCCCGCTCTCCATATCCAGCTCTCCATGTCCCACTTGCCATATCCCACTCTCCGTATCCCACTCTCCATAGCCTGCTCTCCATATCCCACCTTCCATATTCCACTCTCCATTTCCCACTGACCATACCTTGCTCTCCATATCCTGCTCTCCATATCCTGCTCACCATATCATGCTCTGCATAACCTGCTCTCCATATCCCGCTCTCCATATCTGGCTCTCCATATCCCACTCGCCATATCCTGCTCTCCATTTCCCACGGACCATACCTTGCTCTCCATATCACGCTCTCCATATCCTGCTCTCTATATCCTGCTATCCATACCAAAATCACCATATCATACTCTCCATATCCCACTCGCCATAATCCCATCTCCATATCCTGCTCACCTTATACCACTCTCCATATCCCACTCGCCATATCCCACTCACCATATCTTGCTCTCCATATCCTACTTGCCATATCCTGCTCTCCATTTCCCACTCGCCATACCCCGATCTCCATATTCTGCTCTCCATATCCCACTTGCCGTATTCCACTCTCCATATCCCGCTTGCCATATCCCACTCTCCATATCCCACTCGCAATATCCCACTCGCCATATCCCGCTCTCCATATCCAGCTCACCATAATCTGATCTCCATATCCTGCTCTCCTTATACTGCTCTCCATATCCCACTCGCCATATCCCACTGGCAACATCCCACTTGCCATATCCTGCTCTCCAGATCCTGCTCGCCATATCCCGATCTCCAGATCCCTCCATATCACAGTCTACATATCTGGCTCACCGTATCCGGCTCTCCATATACCGCTTGCCATATCC
>NW_025980599.1:3082-3955 GCF_021869965.1 Rhincodon typus | reverse complement strand
CGCTCTCCATATGCCACTCTCCATATCCGGCTCTCCATATCCCACTTACCATATCCCGCTTTCAATATTGAACGCTCCATATCACGCTCGCCATATCCCGCTTTCTATATCCCACTCTCCATATGCTGCTCACCATATCCCGCCCTCCATATCCCACTCTCCATATTCTGCTCTCCATAACCCGCTCGCCATATCCCACTCGCATTATCCCACTCACTATATCCCATTCTCCATATCCTGCTCTCCATATCCCACTCTCCATAACCCACTCTCCATGTCCCCCTCGCCAAATCCCGCTCTCCATATCCCTCCATATCCGGCATTCCATATTCCACTCATCATATCCAGCTCTCCATATTCTGCTCGCCATATCCCGCTCTCCATAACCTCTAGTCCATATTCCACTTTCCATATCCCACATTCCGTAACCCCGTCTCCATATCCCGTTCTCCATATCCCACTTGCAATATCCCACTCGCCATATCCCAATCTCCACATTGCATTTGCCATATCCCACTTGCCATTTCCTGCTCATCATATCCAGCTCTCCATAACCTGCTTGCCGTACCCCGTTCTCCATATCCCTCCGTATCCCACTCACCTCATTCTGCTCTCCATATCCGGCTTGCCATATCCCATTCTCCATAGCCCTCCATATCCCGCTCTCCATATACCACTTGCCATATCCCGCTCTCAATATACCACTCCCATATCCCACTCTCCATATTCCACTGTCCATATCCCGCTCGCCATATCCCGCTCAACATATCCTGCTTTCTATATCCCGCTTGCCATATCCTGCTTCCCATATCCCGCTCGCCATATCCCGCTCTCCACATCCCTCTGGCTGCATCCTGCTCTCCATATCCTGCT
>NW_025980599.1:0-3072 GCF_021869965.1 Rhincodon typus | reverse complement strand
TGCTCTCCATATCCCGTTCTCCATATCCCGCTCGCCACATCCCACTCGCCATATACCGCTCTTCATATCCCGTTCTTCATATCCTGTTCTCCATATCCTGCTCGCCATATTCCTCTCTCCATGTTCCGCTCTCCATAACCTGCTCACAATATCCCACTCGCCATATCCTACTCTCCAAATCACACTCACCATATCCCACTTGCAATATCCCGCTCGCCATAACCTGCTGTCTATAACCCACTCACCATATACAGCTTTCCAAATCCCACTCTCTTTATCACCCTTGCCATGTCCCGCTCTCTGTATCCGTCCATATCCTGCTGTCCATATCCCGCTCACCACATCCCACTCGCCATATCCTGCTCTCCATGTCCCCCTCTCCATATCCTGCTTGCCATATTCCACTCTCCTTATTCCTCTCTCCATATCCCACTCTCCATATCCCGCCCACCATATCCTGCTCTCCATACCCCGCCCTCCGTATCCCGCCCACCATGTCCTGCTCTCTATATCCCGCCCTCCATATCCCACTTGCCATATCCTGCTCACCATATCCCTCAATATCGAGTTCCATGATAGAACGTCCAAGACCCATTCCAAAGATTTGAGTGAGGACTTATCTCCTGATACCAATCCAAAAATATTGGGCCTCTTAATTCCTGGGGCATTCCCTCTCTCCAAATAACTCCCCCACCAAATAATCTCCCCCTAACACCCCCCCACCACTTTGCCTCGTGCGTTTCGATTCCCCAAACGGCCCAATCCCTCTCTCAGCAGCAGAAATGGCTGCAGGACCAGTCAAGAGCGACAATGAAGCATGCTGGGAATTTTTGGTCAAGCTGCTTTAACCTCTGACCTCCTTTCCCTGACCTTCAGCTCGCTGAGTTGACCAGTCACGGGGACACGGCGTCTCTAGGTCGCATGGCAGTGTCTTACCCTGAAATGGAGATTGGCACCTCACCATTTAGGGCCTGGCGTCGGCGCTGGGGAACCGTTTACCGGTCAACCCCACTGTCTGGGATCGAACGCTGTGGTCAGGCTTCCATCAACCCATTGGCTGAGCGCCGGAGATCTTTCCCCGGGAAATGAGCCATCATTTTATGGAAGAAGGGACTTTCTGTCAGAAGACGAGAAGCCTCCAGTCCACACTGGAAAAGCACGAGGTGTGAAATAATCTTCAGAGGGCCGTGAGGTGGGGTCTAACTTGGGTTGCTTTGTCCCTGGGTAGGAAGCTGGAAGAACAACATCCCAACCCCCATTCCCATTTCCCGCTCGGGGACCCTGCAACTTCTGGATCGGATATCCAGTTCAGGAATCTCAGGGCCTGAGCACCTTCTCCCATGTCCTCATCCTGACCCCTACTGGCTGTTGTCACGTACAACCCATCCTTGGCCTAATGGTCCCCTCCCTTTTGCGTCTCTCCATTCTCCTGGACCAACCTTCACCTCCTCCTGTTGTCTGCCCAACTATTGTTCTCTCTTCTCACTTTCTCTCTCCATTTCCATCTTATGTTTAACTCCTTCTACCTCTCCCCACCTCCCATCTAACTTCCTAATCTTTTTCCTACCTCCGATTAATTCTGAGGAAGGCTCACTGTACCCGAAACGCTATCTCTGCTTTCTCTCTCTGCCGACGCTGCCGGACCGGTCGAGTTTTTCCAGCAATTTCCTGCTTCTGATTTCCTGGGTTTTTTTTTGTCCTGGATGGTGTTTGTCGGAGCTGTCCCCCCGATCCAGGGGCAAGTGGGGAGTATCCCATCACCCTCCTGACTTGTGCCTTGTAGATGGTGGGACAGGCTTTGGGGGGAGTCAGGAGATGACTTAATGGCTACAGGATTCCCAGCCTCCGGCCTGTTCTAGGAGGCGGCCCTGTAATCCTGAACGTTCCATGATTTTTCAGCTTGATCAGATTTAACATCTGGAATCTTGTGAGAGAGTCAGCGAATGGTGGACCAGGAGTGGAAACTGGCTTCGGAATGTTATAGAGCCATACAGCACGGAGACAGGCCCTTCGGCCCAACCAGTCCATCATCCCCAAACTAAACTAACCCCACACCTGCCAGGTCCTGGCCCATATCCCTCCAAACCTTTCCTATCCGTGTACTTATCCAAATGTCTATTAAACGTTGTAACTGTACCCATATCCCCCACTTCCTCAGGAAGTTCATTCCACACACCAACCACCCTCTGTGTAAAAATGTTGCCCCTCATGTCACTTTTAAATCTTTCTCCTCTCACCTTAAAAATATGCCCCCGAGTGTTGAAATCCCCCACCCTAGGGGACAAAAAACACCTGCCATTCACCCTATCCATGCTCCTCATAATTTTATAAATGTCTATAAGGTCACTCCTCAACCTCCTATGCTCCAGTGATAAAAGTCTCAGCCTCTCCTTATAACTCAAATCCTCCATTCCCGGCAACGTCCTGGTAAATCTCTTCAGAACCCTTTCCAGCTTAATAATATCCTTCCTTTAACAGGACCACCCGAACTGGACACTGTACTCCAGAAGAGGTCTCACCAACGCCCCTGTACAACTAGGCCTCATTGCAGGTCTGCTCAGAGAGTGCTTCCAAAATCTGGGAAGAAGTCGGGGAACGGTGAGCCCCGTTCCCCCGTTACCTCCGGCATCGTTTGTGTTTGGTCGGAGGTTGGGATTGAGAACGGGCTGGAGTTCAGGTTTGCAGAGGCCTAGCAGCGAGCTCACCGTGGATGCCAACACTGACCTGGGCTGAAATAGATTTTGGAAATCCCTGATGCCTGGAGTGAGGAGACCAGATAGAAGCTCATGTGCTCTGAGTCTCTCCCTTTTGAAAGGTATGGACTTCCCTTTCAGGGCATGAGGTGCCCCCTCTTATAGATATGATCCATGGACACCGTAGAGGGTGAACCTACATTTTGGCTTGTGGGGCCTGCTGTCTGCTAGTCTTTGGGATATACAACAGTGGAGAGGTTTGCACGTCAATGGTATATTTACAATGCGCAACTGCCCAAAGTCTCAAAAACCTTCAAAAGTCAAGAAATCTTAGGGTACTGGGTTCGGAAGGGTTGGATGATAAGTCACCAGTCCCAAA
>NW_025980598.1:3513-5626 GCF_021869965.1 Rhincodon typus | reverse complement strand
CAGCATCAAAAATTAAGTCATTTGGTGAAGTTGAGATTTTTGCCTTCAGAAGTGCTTAAAAGGCTGAAATAAGCATGTTAGTCAAATCAACACCAAAAATTCATTAGGCGCATTTCAGATTTTTTTTCTTCTGATTTGCTTATCTCGCTGAAAGACGCATTTTAATCCAAACAGCGTTAAAAATTAAATCATTTGGTGAAGTTGAGATTTTTGACTTCTGAAGTCCTTATCTCATTCAAATAAGCATGTCAGTCTGAACAACATTAAAAATTGAGTCATTTGGAGAAGTTCAGATTTTAGTCTTCTCAAGTGCTGAACTCGCTGAAATAAGCACGTCAGTCAAAACAACATCAAAAGTTGAGTCATTTGCTGAAGTTCAGATTTTGGTCTTCTGAAGTGCTTATCTGAGTGAAATAAGCATGTTAGTCAAAACAACATCAAAAGTTGAGTCATTTGGTGAAGTTGAGATTTTTGACTTCTGAAGTGCTTATCTCCCTGAAATACGCATTTTAGACAAATCAGCATCAAAAGTTAGGTCCTTTCGTGAACTTGAGATTGTGGTCTTCTGATATGCTTATCTCGCTGAAATAAGCATTTTAGTCAAACCAGCATCCAAAATTGATTGTCTTGGTGAAATTGAGATTTCGGTCTTCTAATATGCTTATCTCGCTGAATTAAGCAAGTTTGACAAAACAACATCAAAAGTTGAGTCATTTGGTGAAGGTGAGATTTTGATCTTCTGAAGTACTGAACTCGCTGAAATAAGCATGTTCGTCAAACGAACATAAAAAATTGTGTCATTTGTTGAAGTTCAGATTTTTAGCTTCTGAGGTGCTTAACTCGCTGAAATAAGCATTTTAATTTAACCAGCATCAAAAGTTAGGTCATCTGCTGAAGGTGAGATTTTAGTCTTCTGATATGCTTATCTCGCTGAAATAAGCACGTTATTCAAAACAATATCAAAAGTTGAGTCATTTGGTGAAGTTGAGACTTGTGATTTCTGAAGTGCTTATCTCTCTGCAATAAGCATGTTAGTCAAACCAACATCAAAACTTGAGTCATTTGGTGAAGGTGAGATTTTGGTCTATTGAAGAGCTTAACTCGCTGAAATTAACATTTATTCCAAACAGCATCAAAAGTTGAGTCATTTGGTGAAGGTGAGATTTTTCAATTATGAACTGCTTATGTCACTCAAATAAGCATGTTAGTCAAATAAACATCTAAACATGAGTCATTTTGTGAAGTTCAGATTTTGGACTTCAGTAGTGCTTAACTCGCTGAAAGAAGCATTTTAATCCAACCAGCATCAAAAGCTGAGGCATTTGGTGAAGTTGAGATTTTAGTCTTCTGAAGTGCTTAAGTCGCTGAAATAAGCATGGTAGTCAAAACAACTGCAAAAGTTGATTCACTTGGTGAAGTTGAGATTTTGATCTTCAGACGTGCTTATCTCAATGAAATAAGCATGTAATTCAAACCAACATCAAAAAATAACTCATTTGGTGAATTTCAGATATTGGTCTTCTGATCTGCACATCTGAGTGAATTAAGCATGTTAGTCAAAACAGCATCAAAAATTAAGTCATTTGTTGATGTTGAGATTTTTGATTTCTGAATTGTTTTAATAGCTGAATAAGCATGTTAGTCAAACCGACATCAAAACTTGAGTCGTTTGTTGAAGTTCAGATTTTGGTCTTCTGAAGTGCTTATCTGAGTGAAATAAGCATGTTAGCCAAAACAGCAGGAAAAAAATTAAGTCATTTGATGAAGGTGAGATTTTGTACTTCTGATGTGCTTATATCATTGAAATAAGCATTTTAGTCAGACCAGCATCAAAAGTTGAGTGTTTTGGTGAAGTTGCGAATTTGGTCTTCTCATATGCTTATCGAACTGAAAGAAACACCTCAGTCAAAACAAGATCAAAAATTGAGTCATTTGGTGAAATTCAGATTTATGTCTACTGAAGTGCTTAACTCGCTGAAATAAGCATTTTATCCAACCAGCATCAAAAATTAAGTCATTTTGTAAAGTTCAGATTTTGATTTCTGAAGTGCTTATCTCAAAGAAATAAGCATTTTAGTCCAACCAACGTCCAAAGTTAGGTCCTTTGGTGAAG
>NW_025980598.1:0-3503 GCF_021869965.1 Rhincodon typus | reverse complement strand
TGCTTATCTCAAAGAAATCAATATGTCATTCAAACCAACATCAAAAAGCAACTCATTTGGTGAAGTTGAGATATTTGACGTCTGAAGTGCTTATCTGTTTCAAAAAAGCACGTTAGTCCAAACAACAGCAAAACTTGTGTCATTTGGTGAAGTTCAGATTTTGGTCTTCTGAAGTTCTTATCTGAGTGAAATAAGCATGTTAGTCAAAACAGCATCAACATTGAAGTCATTTGGTGAAGTTGAGATTTTGGACTTCTGAAGTGCTTACCTCCCTGAAATACGCATTTTGGACAAATCAGCATCAAAAGTTAGGTCCTTTCGTGAACTTGAGATTGTAGTCTTCTGATATGCTTATCTCGCTGAAATAAGCATTTTAGTCAAACCAGCATCCAAAATTGATTGTTTTGGTGAAATTGAGATTTTGGTCTTCTAATATGCTTATCTCGCTGAATTAAGCAGGTTCGACAAAACAACATCAAATGTTGAGTCATTTGGTGAAGGTGAGATTTTGATCTTCTGAAGTACTTTACTCGCTGAAAAAAGCATGTTAGTCAAACGAACATAAAAAATTGTATCATTTGTTGAAGTTCAGATTTTTGGCTTCTGAGGTGCTTAACTCGCTGAAATAAGCATTTTAATTTAACCAGCATCAAAAGTTAGGTCATCTGGTGAAGGTGAGATTTTAGTCTTCTGATATGCTTATCTCGCTGAAATAAGCACGTTATTCAAAACAATATCAAAATTAAGTTATTTGGTGAAGTTCCGATTTTTGACTTCTGAAGTGCTTATCTCTCTGCAATAAGCATGTTAGTCAAACCAACATCAGAACTTGAGTCGTTTGGTGAAGGTGAGATTTTGGTCTACTGAAGATCTAAACTCGCTGAAATAAGCATTTTATTCCAACCAGCATCAAAAGTTGAGTCATTTGGTGAAGGTGAGGTTTTTGAATTATGAAGTGCTTATCTCAGTCAAATGAGCATGTTTGTCAAACAAACATCTAAACTTGAGTCATTTTGTGAAGTTCAGATTTTGGACTTCAGAAGTGCTTAACTCTATGAAAGAAGCATTTTAATCCAACCAGCATCAAAAGCTGAGTCATTTGGTGAAGTTGAGAGTTTAGCCTTCTGAAGTGCTTGACTCGCTGAAAGAAGCATTTTAATCCAACCAGCATCAAAAGCTGTGTCGTTTGGTGAAGTTGAGATTTTTCACTTTTATAGTGCTCATCTCACTGAAATAAACATTTTAGTCCAACCAGCATCCAAAATTATGTTCTTTGGTGAAGCTGAGATTTTCATCTTCAGATATGCTTATCTCACTGAAGTAAGCACGTTAGTCAAAACAACATCAAAAATTAAGTTATTTGGTGAAGTTCAGATTTTTGACTTCTGAAGTGCTTATCTCACTCAAATAAGCATGTTAGTCTAACCAACATCAAAACTTGAGTCATTTGATGAAGTCAAGATTCTACACTTCTGAAGTGCTTATTTCATTGGCGGAAGCCTGCTAGCCAATGCCAACATCAAAAATTTGAGTCATTTAATGACGTTCAGGTTGTGGTCTTCTGAAGTACATTTACCACTGAAATAAGCATGTTAGTCAAAACAGCATCAAAAGTTGATTTTCTTGTTGAATTTAAGATTTTGGTCTTCGACTGTGCTTATCTCGCTGAAATAAGCACGTCAGTCAAATTAACATCAAAAATTGAGTCATTTGGTGAAGTTCCGATTTTTGTCTTTTCAAGTGCTTATCCTTCTCACACAAGCATGTTAGTCAAAACAACATCTAAAGTTGAGTCATTTGGTGAAGTTGAGATTTTTGACTTCTGAAGTGCTTATCTCACTCACATAAGCATTTTAGTCAAACTATATCAAAACTTGATTCATTTGGTGAAGTTCAGATTTGGGTCTTCTGATGTGCTTCACTCCCTGAAAAAAGCATTTTAATCCAACAAACATTAATAATTAAGTAAGTTGGTAAAGTTGAGATTTTTGCCGACTGAAGTGCTTATCTCACTCACATAAGCATGTTAGTGAAAACAACATCAAAAGTTGAGCCATTTGGTGAAGTTGAGATTTTTTACTTCTGAAGTGCTTATCTCACTCAAATAAGCATGTTAGTCAAACTAACATCAAATCTCGTAGTTTGGTGGATTTCAGGTTTTGTTGTTCTGAAGAGCTTAACTCGTTGAAATAAACATTTTAAACCAACCAGCATCAAAAGCTGTGTCATTTGGTTGAAGTTGAGATTTTAGCATTCTGAAGTGCTTTACTCGCTGAAATAAGCATGTTCGTCAAAACAACATTAATTTTTGAGTCATTTGATGAAGTTGAGGTTTTGATCTTCTGAAGTGCTTATCTCATGAAATAAGTATGTCATTCAAACCAACATCAAAAACTAACATTTTTGGTGAATTAAGGTATCGGTCTTCTGAAAAGCCAATCTGAGTGAAATAAGCATGTTAGTCAAAACAGTATCAAAAATTAAGCCAGATGGTGAAGTTGAGATTTTTGACTTCTGAAGTGCTTATCTCACTGAAATAAGCATTTTTGTCCCAAAAGCGTACAAAGTTAGGTCCTTTGGTGAATTTGTGATTTTTGGCTTCTGAAGAGCTTATCTCACTCAAATAAGCATGTTAGTCAAACCAACATCAAAACTTGAGTCATTTGTTGAAGTTCAGATTTTAGCCTTCTGAAGTGCTTATCTGAGTGAAATAAGCATGTTAGTCAAAACAGCATGAAAAATTTATTCATTAGGTGGAGATCAGATTTTTGACCTCTGATGTGCTTATCTGACTCCATCAAGCATGTTCGTCTAACCAACAGCAAAACTTGAGTCATTTGGTGAATTTCGGATTTTTGTCTTCTGAAGTGCTTCTCTGAGTGAAATAAGCATGTTCGTCAAAACAGCATCGACATTGAAGTCATTCGGTGAAGTTGAGATTTTTGACTTCTGAACTGCTTATCTCACTGAAATAAGCATTCCAGTCAAATCAGCATCAAAGGTTAGGTCCTTTAGTGAAATTGAGATTTTTGTCTTCTGATATGCTTATGACGCCGAAATAAGCACGTTAGTCAAACGAACATAAAAAATTGTGTCATTTGCTGAAGTTCAGATTTTTGTCTTCTGAGTTGCTTAACTCGCTAAAAGAAGCATTTTAATTTAACCAGCATCAAAAGTTAGGTCATTTGGTGAAGGTGAGATTTTCGTCTTCTGAAGTGCTTATCTCAATGAAATAAGCATCTCATTCAAACCAACATCAAAATCTATCTCATTTGGTGAAGTTCAGATATTGCTCTTCTGATGTGGTTATCTGAGTGAAATAAGCATTTTAGTCAAAACAGCATCAAAAATTAAGTCATTTTTGACGTTGAGATTTTTGACTTCTGCACTGCTTATCTCACTCAAATGAGCATGTTAGTCGAACCAACATCAAAACTTGAGTCAATTGATTGAGGCTCAGATTTTGGTCTTCTGAAGTGCTTATCTGAGTGAAATAAGCATGT
>NW_025980597.1:0-5626 GCF_021869965.1 Rhincodon typus | reverse complement strand
GTTAGATGGGCTTCAGATTGGTTTCACAGGTCGGCGCAACATCGAGGCCGAAGGGCCTGTACTGCGCTGTAATGTTCTATGTTCTATGTTCTATGTTCTATGTAAGTAACTCACCTGGTGATTAGGGTTAAAATCAACTCCATAACTAAATTCGGTCAACCAGCTGCTTGCCAAATGCTCAAACTGGACTATCACCAATAGCAAAAACTGCAACAACTTATCTTTCAAAAGTGCCATCAGAAAAAGGAGAAAATGGCTACTACATAACAAGGATGGGATAAACAGTGACAAGCAAACATAACTGAAATAATCTTCTAAACAATGTGTTTTCTCCTTCATTGATTGTTAGAACCATATAGTACAGAAGAAACCCTTTGGCCCTTTGGACCACCAAAACCACATTTTAACCTACACTAGTCCCAATTTCCCTCACTAGCCCATAGCCATGAATATTATGACACTTCAAGTATTCATCCAAGTATTTTTTAAAGGTTGTGAGTTTACCCACTTCAATTACTCTCTCAGGCAGTACATCCCAGACCACCATCACTCAAATCCCCTCTAATCCTCCTGCCTTTCACTTTAAAAGTACACTCCTTTGTTCTTAACACTTTGATTAAGAGAAACAGCTGTTTTCTATCCACCCTGTCCATGCACGTCCTAATCTTATATACCTCAATCATGACCCCCTTCAACCTTCTCTACTCCAAAGAAAACAACACAAGTTTATCCAGCCTATCTTCATAGCTGAAATTTCCGTTCCAAGCAACGTCCCACTTCAGGACAGTCACATTCTTCCTATTAGTATAGTGACCAGAACTGCACACAATACTCCATCTGTGGTCTAACCAAAATTCTGGAAAGCTCCAACATAACCTCCCTGCCCTTACAATTTATGCCTTAACTGATAAAGTCAGGCGTCCCGTATTATGCTTAACCACTGGACTATTAACCTGTCCAGCCAACTTCAGAGATCTGTGGACAAGCATCCCAAGATCCTGTGTTCCTCTGGGCTTCCAGGGGTCCTGCCAATCATTGAATACTTCCTTGTCTTGTTATTTCTTCCAAGTGCATCACCTCACATTTATCAGAGTTAAATTTCACCTGCCACTGATCTGCACGTGTGATCCATCCACCTATATCTTCCTGTAACCTAAGACTTTCCTCCTCACTATCAACCACCTATCCAGTTTTTGTCATCTGCAAACTTAGTTATCATTCCCCCATACTTTCTCATCTACATCGTTTATGAATATCACAAACAATAAGGGATCCAGCACTGATCCCTGTGGAACACCACTGGTCAGTGGTCTTCAGTCACACAAGCAAACTTCTACAACAAATGTCTGTCTCCTGCCACTAAGCCAATTTTGGATCCAACTTGCCATTACCTTGAATCCCATGAGCTTTTACTTTATCAGTTTCCCATATGGCACTTTGTCAAAGGCCTTGCTGAAATCTACATAAACTACATCAACTACCCTACCGTCATCTATATAATTCATCACCTCCTCAAAAAATTTCAATCAAATTCGTTAGGCATGACTTACTCTCAAGTACATAAGATAGTGAAAGCGTACCAATACCTGTTCAGATATCATTGCCCTACTTGGGGCACCATGTGCAGATCCAGCATAGAACTATTTATTCGCCTCAGGACTCACCACAGTGGAATAAAGTCATCCACAATGATGAGGGACTATCTAAAAAGAAAACAGGTCCTTCCTGTATTATTTGAAAATATGCTTTTTCTAAATATTGGAAAATTTCAAAAACACCTTTGTTGAAATCAAAAGGACTGTCATCATAACTTGCATGAGTTAGTTTTGACAACTACTAGGCCTGTTGTGTCAAATAGCATGTAGTGAATTCCTAAATTCTGTCATCTCTTTATCTCATTCTGGCCCTCCAACTCTTTTCACACTTTCATTGTCACTTTTTCTTTTTCATTCTTTTCTCTCTCTGTTGTTCTATTTTGATCATTCACTCTGTTTTATCAACCTGAATTTGTCTTTTTCTCAACTCATAGTATGAAAAATTCCACACTGCATTATCTGACCTGGGCCCATTTGTAAATCTCCAATGCTGCAATGACAAGGTAAGGTGTTCATTAATATAGCTCAAT
Organism: Rhincodon typus; assembly: GCF_021869965.1. NCBI lineage: Eukaryota > Metazoa > Chordata > Chondrichthyes > Orectolobiformes > Rhincodontidae > Rhincodon > Rhincodon typus. Next base: position 3,501 of record NW_025980597.1, on the reverse strand, counting down.
TTGATTGCATTAATTATTGGTTTTGGGGGTAAGAAACATTTCAAAACACAAAATATTCAACAGTTTTACAATATTGATTTGCAGCAGGCAATTTTATTGCAACATCGGTAATTTTGGGGCTGGATCTTTCAATTCTTGGTTAAGTGTGAGTATTGTTCACTTTCTGGAGGGGTTCTCAGCACGAGGCCCTGTGAGATTTCTCACCATAACTTACCAAACTCATCTTATTAGCTACCTATCTTGTCCAAATGATGTCCTTAGCATTCCATTTTACCTTAGCCCATTTTACCATGCACCATTCCCAGAACAACTCGCCACTCACTAGATATCTTCTAAGCATCCATGGTACTAGTACCTTCTGTCGAGCACTGGCATTCCAAAATTGTCCTGCTCTGTCGAGGACAATTTTTTTAACACATTAGAGAAGGGGAAGATGACACCATGATTCTATGACATTTCCAACAGGGACCTAGCTGTCCTGGTTTAGGGGTGATGCAAATGAGAGGAACGCTTCTGGCAGGAAAGGTCAGGTCATTAGATCCTGACAGCCTGGTCTGAGGGCACCACTCACTTCAACACCATCTCAACAGTGCAAAGGAATGACCAGTAGTGTGGTAAGAAAATCAATGTCCTTCTCTGCTCCACCACAGTAAGTGTCTCACTCTTTTCTCTGCAATATCACACTCACTCTGTCTCTGCTACATTACCCACACTCCGCCACCAAGGCTTATGCTCTGCCACTCTCAATATTGCCTGCAACTTCTTCCCTCACTTTCATTCCCTCCCAATCTTCCACACAACTGCATGGCCACTGCATGGCCTCTGCACTGCCTATTTCTCCCCCTTTGGCATATGTGGTGATCATGCCAAATGTGGTCATACACTGTCACCCCTTGAAACCAGTGTACTCCTGACCATGGACAAACCGTCCCCTCCCACACAACCCTCTTCCCATCCATGCTTTACCATATTCCGTCTGTAAAGATACTATTATCCCTATCCTTCACAACAGTCATTCTGCCACCCTCCTATAGCTCACAATCCCAAAGAATAGAAATAAATTCCCAAGTCTTCCCCTCGCTGTAGCAGCACCTGATGATTTCTCCCAATTTTCCTCTCATATCCATGGATGGACCAAATGGACTGACCATGACCAACACCCTGGACTACAGAGGCATAGACCCCCTTACCAAGATCACCACGACCAGATGACCGACCATAGCCAATCCCTTGGACTCGTACGGAAGAATGCCCTTGACTAACTGTGCTGCAAACCTCTGGTTGTGGGATACCTCCAAGCACTTCAGAGGGGATTGTTCCCCTAAGAATTTGAGACATGGCTACTTGCTTGCTGCATGAGCGATATATTTGCCACATAAACTGCTGGCACATGATGCATGTGTGAGATTGACATGGTGCACTGCATACAGAAATATGTCCAACCCTTGACTGAAACCTGCTGACCAGCAGCGCAACATGCCTGGTTCTGTGACGCACAAGACAGAGTAAGGCATAGACACTGCGAACCTGCAGGTAGGCACTAAATGAATGAATGCTAAGAAAGCAAGCTCTGAATTGCAGTTTGGTCCACTGCATGGGTTGGGTACCTATGACTGTGCGCAAAGTGCCCTTGTTGCAGCCTCACAATGCTAATTGCTGGTGAGCATTGCAATACAAGTCTGAGCATCCTGCAAGTGGATCAGAAGGCTGACATGATAGCCATGAGAGCTAGCAAATGCCGAATGCCAATGTCTTTGGACAAGGGGTGTTTGTGGCAGGAGCCCATGGGACACAACCTGAGACAAGTTTTGGTGTTGAGCAACATGAGGCTTTTTGCGGCAGCAACCCACTCTGATTTCCATGTCAAAATCTCTCAACATCTAGTTTGTTTAGCACTTTTAGTAGGATTGGAAGCTGAATATTAATGAAGTGAGTTGGCCTATGATTAAGACATTTAACAAATTTAATCGTTCTAAATGGCAACTTGCCAATGCCTAGCAAGAAAGCATAAAAGGTGGAGTGAGATGCTCCCGACATCGAGATGACTGGACCAGACTTATTGTCCGATTCTGCAACAGAACTCATCACAATGCTCAGACCCCTAAAAGATTCCGCCATTTGATTTTTTCTAAATATTTTTCAAAGTGCCTTCTTAGTCATTTGATAGTGTCATTGACAAATAAACCTGTGGCAAGAAAGGTACTTGTCAACTTGTTGGCAAAAAGTGTGATGTATTTTCAGAGTATTTAATGGGCTATTTCCTCTTTAATGATTCCAACACACTTCCTTTATCATTTTTGACTCCTTCTGAATCAGAACCAACAACTTTACAGTTTTTTTCTGTCCCGTCAGCATCCTGTAGTATTCATATAATCTCAGTTATTTATGTGCACTACATTCATTTTTCTGTAAACCATGCTGGACAACGGATGACTGAAACACTATATTGTGTTTTGATTCTGAATTTCTGTCTACATTTATAAATTTAAAATTAAGATATGAATTTATGCAATAACAGCCAGATCTTTTCAAACCGCAATCTACTCCTACCACAGTTCATGCAGTTTGTTCACATTGTTGTAAAGAATATTAAGACTGCGTTCCTTCTCCTTGTCTACCTCCCCATTCACATTTTCTTCAGCTGTAAAGGGAAACAAAAGCAAGTATTTTCAAAGAACTAGCACTGATAAGTCATGGAGAGGAGGGCTTAAATACACTGTAGTGGTCATTTACATATTAATATTTGAACAGTTCAGCAATAGATAATTAGCATAGGCTTGAGACATGTAAAGGAGAAAATATCTCTGTTAATCTATTGTGACTTCATTAGATTTCCTGTTTTTATCTCCTTAAATACCTCACCTTCTCCTTGTGTTCTAATGTTATCCAAATCAGGATGATAAAGGATTGTTCAGCTTAATACCATTTCCAAGAAAGGTGTAAATAAATGCCATTCTCTAATCAAACCACTGAGAAATACACAAAACAGGTGTGTTGGAGACTTTTCAACTAAATTCTTCTTCCTCTCACAAAAAATAGTAAACTAAAGCTTCCCCCAGACCCAACAACAACACATCCTATAATAAAGAGGAATCTTCATTGTGAATGTTAGTGACTAGGACATTATAAATTTTTCATGGGCAGAAGCACAAAATAGAAAAGAAGCTCTGCTGGACTGTGAAACAGATTACTTTTCATCATTGTGCAGGGCTGGATGAATACAGCAGGCCAAGCAGCATCATAGGAGCAGAAAGGCTGACGTTTCGGGCCTAGACCCTTCATCAGAAAAGGGGGACGGGAAGGGGGTTCTGAAATAAATAGGGAGAGAGTGGGAGGCGGATAGAAGATGGATAGATGAGAGGATAGGTGGAGAGGAAACAAACAGGTCGAAGAGGCGGGGATGGGGCCAGTAAAGGTGAGTGCAGGTGGGGAGTTAGGGAGGGGATAGGTCAGGCCAGGGAGGACTGACAGGTCAAGGGGGCGGGATGAGGTTAGTCGGTA
>NW_025980596.1:0-5626 GCF_021869965.1 Rhincodon typus | reverse complement strand
TCTGTTCAGAAGAGAGGTGGTCTCAATACGACTCCATGGAACAACGCTGTGCATTGTGCTCGAGTCTGGAAAACAATTCTTCACAGAAAATTTTGCATCCCCGCTGTCACGGTGCTTTTCATTCCATGACATGACCCACACTACACCAACTGTCATCATCATTTCGACGTTAAAGAATACACAGCTATCTACATATATCTCTCAAAGAAGAGTGAAATTAGTGTCAGTGCACCTCACTGATCGGATACAAAATTGCATCAAGAAACAACAGGTTATTGTTGCTGGGTGTTTTTGTCATGGGTAGTCTGTTTCCAGGCTCGGTGCGAGGTCCCATGATATCTGTGATAGGAATATGGACGTTGAAGCAGGAATTTGCCAATCTGTCCTTGCAGTCTGCTCCATTATTCAATATGATTATGGAGATCACCCAACTTAGTACCCTGTTTCAATGTTCACTCCATATCTGTTTGTCCCTTGAGGCCGAAGAACAATAACTAACTGCCTCTTGTAAAAAGAGTCAATGTTTTAGCTTCAACAGCTTTCTGTAGCACAGAGTTCTTCAGGCTTGTTGCCCTTTGGCTGGTGATTTTCCCCTTACCTCAGTCCTAAGTCGCTTGCAGCTTATCGTAAAGTGTGATCTCTGGTTATGGACTCTCCAGTGATCGGGAACATGCATCCTTTGTTTGCCTTATCTAGTCCTGTTGGTATTTTATAGGTTGTCGTGAAATGCCCCTCATTGGCCTACAGATATGTTTAATGATTTGTGAATCAATATCAGAGGCATGGTTAAGAAGTTCGCAGGAAACACAAGACTTGTTAACTTCATTGAGTATGAAGAGGGGCGATGTAGAGTGCAGGAAGATATCAATAGACTGGTCAGGTGAGCAGAAAAATGACGAATGGAATTCAACCCGGGAAAGGATGATGTATTTGAGGAAGTCCAACAAGGCAATGGAATGCGCAATTAAAGAGAGAATACCGAGAGTTGTATGGGAAGTTTTGAAATTGGATATAAACTAATGGAGTCAGAAAGATTTAGGGGACAAGGACAAACACTTTTTTTTCAGCTAGAAAGTGATAGTTATATGGACCTCACTGCCTGAAATATAGAACAGACAGAAACACTGAATTCATTTAAAACCTCCCTGGATTTTCCACTCATGTTCAACAACTGCATGCCAACAGCTGCAATTCTGGAAAGTGGGCTTAAGTAAGTGTTCCGTTTCTCTTTCAGCACAAAGACACTGGATAGTTACATCCTTCTGGTCCGCATGTTTTACAAAATTTTCGGATATAATTACCTGGGTTCGATTCCACCCTCAGGCGACTGTCCGTGTGGAGTTTGTACATTCTCCCCGTGTCTGCGTGGGTTTCCTCCGGGTGGTCCGGTTTCCTCCCTCAGTCCAAAGATGTGTCGGCTAGGTGGATTGGCCGTACTAAATTGCCTGTAGTGTGCAGGCATGTGTGGATTAGGCGGGCTTTATAGGGGGATGGGTCTGGGCGGGATGCTGTGAGGTTCGGTGTGGACTAAGTTGGGCCGAAGGGCCTGTTTCCACACTGATTGGATTCTATGATTCATGTCAGAGAGAAGGCACCTTTACATAACTGATCATTTTATGATATCAGTGAGTTGATGGCTCGCTCAACAGCTTTGTCGGCCTGTCATTGTGCATCTCCTGAACATGTGTGGAATGAACATGTGACTATTTGTCTACCTTCAGCGAGCTTTTACTATACAGCGAGCAAGCGCATTCCTTGTGTAGTGGAAGCGCGCTGGGCCCATTAACAGGAGTCGGTGTTTTGAAATGGCCCTGTGCTGTTCATATTTTCTCCAAGGATCCAGTATACCGTAAACTCTTGTATGCTGATCTGCCAGTTTAATTTGCTTCCTCGACAGTGATTTCCCACAAACTAACAGTAAACCCTTCAATCTAAATACAATATCTCAAACTGTTTCTATTCCTCATGGGTGCTGTGACACTGTTGGGTTGTGCAGACAGGGGCAGCTTCCCAATCACATTCTCTGAATCAAATGCAAAGCACTGCTTGCCAGAGGAAGTAACTGGGTAAATACATCCGGCAATGGGCAAACGCTGGATGAAAAGAGAAAGGGCGCAAACAGCAGGCTCATGGGAGCACGGAGACAGTCAGGGAAAAGGCTGTTGTTGAAGCTGTTTGGTGTCTTTTCTCCCCAAGCAATGGGGAATTGACTTACTTTAGGAACAGCTATAACAGGTTTGTGATTCAGACCATGATAGTGACGACACCGCAAATCGTGGGCACACCCCGGCTGCTTGCCTTCATTTTGACAAACACCCCAATCAGATTTTCGAAAAAAGCTGCACTCAATGTTGTCGGTCAGTTCCAGCAAATTCCGTTTTTGCTCGTGAAGTTGTTGGAAAAGATCAGCATGTCTGGCAGCATCTGTGAAAAAAAAATCAGAGTTCACGTTTCAAGTCCAGTGATGCTTCCGCAGAACTTGATACAAGCCTTGTCAACTCCGGGAGAGGCTTATTTGTTAGCTTCAATGCAGACGCTTGATGCAAGACAAGGGAAGTTCGTTCAATTGGCAGTCGTGGGAAAGGTGGTGATAGACATCCGGCAAAATAATTTTGAATAGTTTATTTCGATTTGAAACAATAACTCTGCTTCTCTACCAGATTATGCCAGGTCAGCTTAGTTTGTACAGAAATTCTTTTTCCTGTTATTTTCATAAGTTTGTGAGGAGCAGTGAGCCCTGATCCGTTTGCTGCACTGGGCAAAGTTGAGATCATGTGTCCGGTAAGTAATTGCTTACACTGTCGCTTTTGAAAGTGACATTGTGCAGTGGAGGTTTTCTGTTTTGTGGCTGCACATTGGCAAGTTGTGTAAAAAAGCAGCATCTCAGCTGCGGGGTCAATCAGAACAAACGAAATTACTCCGATCGCAGACTGCGGTGCAGCAGCGAAAACACCCGGAAGCATATCTCAATTGCGTGCCGATGGCGAAGGGAAAAAGCAGAGACTGCACCACAAGCCTCTGATCAGAACGCAAAGCACGAAACTAGCAATACGGGTCCGACGCACACGGTTCGTCCAGAGATCGAGCTCACGACATGACGTTATAAGTAACACCGAAAACCAGCGGAGCGAACCAACCAACACGACGACTCGCCCTCTTGAGTAACGTCATCTGTTTACTCATGACGATCACGGCATTGGCTGCCTTCAAATTTCTGATTTAACATTGTTCAGTTCATAGTCAATGGTAGAATCGCACATATTCAAGATAACCGTTTGACCTGCAATCCAAATCGCCTACAAAGACCCGAAACAAGCAACTTCAGGCACAAAGCCACCAACCCGCTTTATGCATGTCGTATTGATCGTTGTGCTGAGAAGCACTACAGACGCACGCTATGTTAATTCAAGCTCGCTCACAGACATTTTCACTCGCGTTTAGACTCTGCTGAGGTACTTGTCACGAAGCTCACGCCAAATAGATTTCAGTTGAAACTGGTGAGCCAGATTGTTTCGGCTCCCGAACGGTAAAATTTCTTTTTCAGTGAAAACCGAAAGAACTGCGATGCTGTCATTCACGGACAAAAGCATAAGTTGCTGGAAAATCACATCGATTCTGGCAGTATGTGTTGAGAAAAATAAAATCGGAGTTAACGTTTCAAGTCCAGTGACGCTTCCGCTGAATGTGATACAAGCCTTGTCAACTCCGGAAGAGGCTTAATTGTTACCTTCAATGCAGACTCTTGAGGCCTGACCAGGAAAGTTAGTTCCACTGGCAGTCGTGGGAAAAGTGCTAATGGACATCAGGCAAAATCATTTTGAATAGTTTCTTTCAATTCGAAACACCAACTCTGCTTCTCTTCCAGATTATGCCAGGTCTGCCTAGTTTCTACAGCATTTTTTTTCCTGTTATTTTCATAAGTTGGTGAGGAGCAGTGAGCCCTGATCCGTTTGCTGCACTGGTCAAAGTTGTGATCATGGGTCCGGTCAGTAATTAGCTACACTGTCGCTTTTGAATGTGCAGTGGAGGTTTACTGTTTTGTGGCGGTGCATTGGCAAATTGTGTGAAAATGCAGGATCTCGGCTGCGGGGTGAATCAGATCAAACGAAACTGCTCCGATCGCAATCTGCAGCGCAGCAGCGAAAATACCCAGTTGCAGACCTCACTTGCGTGCCGATGGCGAGGGGCAAAAGTAGAGACTGCACCACAAACCTCCGACGAGAGCACGAAGTAGCACCGAGCAACGCCAGTCGACGCACTTGGTCAGTATGGGGATCGAACCCATGACCTTGGCGTTATTAGCACCACGCTTTAACCAACTGAGCTAACCGACCACCACGGTGCGACAGCCCCATGAGTAACCTCATCTCTTTACCCATGACGATCACGGCATTGGCTGCCTCCACATTTCTGACTTTACCATTGATCATAGTCAATGGTAGAATCGCATATATTCAAGGTAACCGTTTGACCTGCAATCCAAATTGCCTACAAAGACCCGAAACAAACAATTTCAGGCACAAAGCCACCAACCCGCTTTATGCATGTCCTATTGATCGTTGTGCTGAGAAGCACCTCAGATTCTGCAGACGCACGCTATGTTTCTTCAAGCTCGCTCACAGACATTTTCACTCGTGTTGTGACTCTGCTGAAGTACTTGTCACGAAGCTCATGACAAATAGATTTGAATTAAAACTTGTGAGCCGGATTGTTCCCGCTTTTCAATGAGAAAGTTTCTTTGTCGTCAGCAGCATCTCAGATCTCAGCTTTTCGTTTTGCAAAAAGACTTATGTTGCTGACGCAACGTTAGTTTGACTACACTTATAAGCAAGTTATCACACCTTCCCGTAGCGTTGGTCAAACACAGACGAGCTGAAAAATTATTGCTTCAGATTGCATGTTCCGTCGTATTCCTGAAACGCCGAGTTATTGATGGAAATGTTCCTGCCGGCATCAAAGATGTGAAAAATATTGACACATGCGTTGTTACTTCCGGGAGAGGCTTATTTGTTACTTTCAAGGTGGATGCTTGAGGAGAGACCAGGGAAATTAGTTCTACTCCCGCTCGCGCGAAAAGTGGTGATAGACATCTGGCAAAATAGTTTTTTAAAAAGACACTGCTGAAGCCTCTTCTCGAATACCGTTTAGAATTCTGTTCGCCTACTCAGACGAAGGTTTTTTTTTTAGCTGGATAAGGTTCAGAAGATGCCACGATGCGTTGCATGGAAGGTTTGAGGTGTACAGAAAGGTTGCATAGGCTGTGACTTTTTCCACTCGAGCGTGGGAAATTGAGAGATGACCTTATAGCACTTTATAAGTAACGAGAGCTGTGGATGGTGTTAATTGTGGTTTTTTTTTTTTTCCCCTGGAATGGGAGATTTCAAGACTACGGAACACATTTCTTAGTAGAGAGGAGAGATATTTTAAAAAGACATGAGAAGGCAAATATTTTACACCGAGTGGCTCGCGTGTGGAATGAACTTCTTGAGGGGTACAATTACAACTTTTAGGACATTGGACAAGTACAAGAATAGGAAACGCAAGGACGAATATGGACCAGGAGCCGGCAGGTGGAACTCGTTTAGTTTAGGATTCTATTCAGCATGGAATGAATGGACTGAAGGGT
>NW_025980595.1:0-5628 GCF_021869965.1 Rhincodon typus | reverse complement strand
GATTGAGAGATCAGTGGCAGATGGAATTTAATCCTGATAAATGTGAGCTGATGCACTTTGGAAGAAGGAACAAGATAAAGGAGAACTGAATGAATGGCAGGATATTAGGAAGCTCAGAGGGATCTTGGGGAACTTTTGCACAAATCCCTGAAGGTGGTAGGGCAGGTTAATAGGGGAGTTAGGGAGGGATATGGGATACTTGCCTTTCTCAGACGTGGTATGGATTATAAGAGCAAGGAGGTTATGTTGGAGCTGTACAGCACTTTGATGAGGCCACAGCTGGAGCACTGTGTGCAGTCCTGGGCCCCACACTATAGGAAGGATGTGATTACAGTGGAGAGGGTGCAGAGGAGATTCACGAGGATGTTGCCTGGGATGGAGCATTTCAGCGATAAAGAGAGGCTGGATAAGCTCAGGCTGTTTTCTTTGGAGCAGGGAAGTTGAGGGGGGACTCTGATAGAGGTGTCTAAGATTGAGGGGCATGGACAGGGTGGATAGAAAGCAGCTGTTCCCCTTAATTGAAGGGTTAATAACAAAGAAAAATAATTTTAAGGGAAAGGTAGGAGGTTTAGAAGGGATTTGGGGAAAAGGTTTTCTCACCCAGAGGGTGGTGGGGGTGTGGAATGCACTGCCTGGGAGGAAACCTCACAACCTTTAAAAAGTAATTGGATAAGAAAATTTAATTCAAGGTTATTGTCTCAGTGCAGGCAAGTCGGTATAAATGCAGGGAGTATTATATTTTAGGTATAAATGCAGGGAGAATTATATTTTAGGTATAAATGCAGGGAGAATTATATTTTGGGTATAAATGCAGGGAGAATTATATTTTAGGTATAAATGCAGGGAGTATTATATTTTAGGTATAAAGGCAGGGAGTATTATATTTTAGGTATAAATGCAGGGAGAATTATATTTTAGGTATAAATGCAGGGAGTATTATATTTTAGGTATAAATGCAGGGAGTATAGACTGGCTGGGCTGAAGGACCTTTTCTGCACTGTACGATTTTACGATTGTATGATATTTCCCTTCCTCATTTGCTGACTGTACATGGTCCGGATGCTCTGTATGAGCAAACCCAAATCTCACTAAATACCAACATTTACACCATGGAGAGTTTTAAAGAAATATTCTGCTCTTCTGTTCCTGTGACATATAAATTGTTCTGATGAGGGAGCTCAATGTAATATCCCAGTTTGTGTATGATGCAGAGCTGGGTGGGTGGGTGAGCTGTGAGGAGGATACAGAGATATTTCAGTGGGATTTGGACAGGCTGAGAAATACTTCATACATTAACTCATTGTCCCCTTTTTCTTATCTCTCCATTTCTTCCTCAGGTATTTTTACACCAAGAAAATTGACATCAATCTGTCATCAATCAAGTGTATTCATAACCTGGCGTCCAATTATGGTGTTACTGCAATTCGTGATTACTGCGATAAACTGTTTTATAAACTACTGCCCCAGGATCCTTCCTTCAAACACCAGCTCGAGCTGTATAACTATGCCGAGTCTGTGAAAGATCCTCTGCTGAAAGAGATTTGTATGGAGTATTTCGCTTGGAATTGTGAAACATTCATTAGGTCTCCGAGCTGGTATGAGGTGACTGGAGATCAGCTGAACACTCTCCTGCTCAGGTCAGACATTGTCATCTGGAATGAACTGACTTTGTTTAAAGCTGTTGAAACCTGGATCATTCACAAGAAGAAAACAGAGCTAACCCATGAGCTCATGGATAAGATACGCTTTCACATGATTGCTCCAGAAGACCTCTCCCGGATTCAGCTACAGTCAAAACTGTATGAAGAACATGATGGTTTCTTTCTCAAGAGATTTCTGAAAGCATTTGAGTTTCATTCAGTATCAGTTGAGCAGCTTAACAAAGAAAGGCATTTCTCTGACCTCAGCTTGGAGCCCAGAATTTATATATCCTCCGAATGGAGCGCTGTGTTAGACATTGACCCAATCAGCCACATGCGCTCCTCATCCTCCATGTACTATAACGGTTATCAGTATGTCCATCAGGTCAGCTTCACTCAGCCATCTTCACCAACCATTACCTTCCAAACTGCCAGGTTCACCAGCGCCTTCTACAATTCAGACACTGTATCATGGACTGCTCACTACCATACAAGTTCTCAAAGCTGTAAAAGGAGCAATGTGCGCTGTCCCTACAATATCTATCCCATTGCAACCTTAAACATGAAGAATCAGAACAAAGAGAGCTCTGTTCAGTACCAAAACAAAGTGCTCCTTCTTTGTAACAACAATTATGTATCATATGTGCATGACGTCAAGGAAGGCAATGCTATTCTCCCCTCCTTCAAAGGCCAAGGGCTCTTTTTCTTCGGCTGTGAATCAGGTTATTTCTCCACTCTCAAGTTTGCTATCCGGCCAATGTACAGGTGAAACAATATCAAGAAACAAGACCATGAACAGTTATTAACACGAACAATATTAGACTGTGTACTCTGTACATTTGAATCCACAAACAGTGTCATACGACACATTCTGACTGTGACATACACCAGGAAAAGTCAGATCCCAAAATGAAATCTGACTTGACAGGTATTTTTTACAAAGTTAACATGATGATCTTTCTCTGAAACACATTTACCATAGAATCCTTACAGTGCAGAAAGTGGCCATTCAGCCCATCAAGTTACACTGACCCCCTAAACAGCATCTCACCCAGACCAAGTGCCCCTACCCTTTCCCACAGCTAAACCACACATCTCTGGACACTAAATTTAGCATTGCCAATCCCCATAACCTGCATGTCTTTAGAATGTGGGAGGAAACCAGAGCAACCCCACACAGATAGTCACCCAATACTGGGATGGAACCTGGGTCCCTCGGGTGCTGTGAGGCAGCAGTGCTAACCACTGAGCCACCATACCACCCAGACACACAGCAAGGTGCGGACTCTGAAATACTTCTAAAAAATGGAATGGAACTGGAATGGGGATTGACCGTGACACCACAAACTCAACTCCAGCCACTCTGCAACTTCTTAACATCTGGGGGTTCGGCTTCTGTAACACACAAGGTCTATGGTTATGAAATGTCTCAGACACTACCATCACCATCCCTGGATATGCCCTGTCCCACTGGCAGGACAGACCCAGCAGAGGGGGTGGCACAGTGGTATAGAGTCCAGAGGGAGTTGCTCTGGGAGTCCTCAACATTGACTCCGGACTCCATGAAGTCTCATGGCTTCAGGTTAAACATGGACAAGGAAACCTCCTACTGATTACCACACACTGTCCTCCCTCAACTGATGAATCAGTATTCCTCAATGTTGAATAACACTTAGAGGAAGCACTGAGGATGGCAAGAGCACAAACCCCATTCCATAACCATGTCCACCACTGGGAATCTAACAATCCCTAACTGAAGCAGACTTAAAGACTTAAAGTCCTCTGTAATAGAGAATTTAGGGAGCTTGGCAACAGATTAAAAAGCAAAACCTCAAAAGTCATAATCTCTGGATTACTCACTGTGCCACATTCTAGAAAAAAAACAACAAAGAGATTCGACCAGATAGATGTGTGACTCAAAGGTTTGTGCAGGAGGGAGGGTTTTAGATTCCTGGATCACTGGGACCATTTCTGGGGAAGGTGGGACATGTAGATCCAAGCAGGAGGGTTTTTTAGTGGTACTGGTTTGGGGCTTTTAATGAATTAGTCCAGGAGAGGGAGTACAGGGTGAAGGTGCAACTGGGGGGGGGGGGGGGGATGTGCAGACAAATGAAGAAGAGTAACCAAATCAGTTTGGCATTTGTCATTTATTTAAATGCAAAGAACCTCGTAAGGACAATGATTGAGGGTGCTAATTAATGAGGGTTATTTTTATTCACTTGTGTAACATGGGCATTGCTCATTTCTTGCCCATCCCTAGTTGCCCTTGAGAAGGTGGTGATGAGCTGCCTACTGTAACCACTACAGACCGTGTGCTGTAGGTTGACCATGATGACCTTACGGAGGGAATTCCAGGATTCTTACCCAGTGACAGTGAAGGAACGGCAATAAATTTCCAAGTCAGGATGGCGAGTGACTTGGAGGGGAACTTGGAGATGGTGGTGTTCCCATGTATCTGCTGCTAGATGGAAGGGGAATGGGTTTTGAAGATGAGGATCTTTGGTGAATCTCTGCAGTGTATCTTGTAGATAGTACACACTGCTGCTACTGAGCGTCGGTGGTGGAGGGAGTAAACATTTGTGGATGTAGTGCCAATCAAGCGGCTGCTTTGTCCTGGATGGTGTCAGAAGTCACACAGCACCAGGTTATAGTCCAACAGGTTTATTCGAAATCACAAGCTTTCAGAGCCTCACTCTTTGTTCAGGTGTTAGTGAGAGAGACAGTATCAGACACAGAATTTATCAGTAAAAGATCAAAGGGTCACACAACTGATGAGAATGTACTAAACAAACCTAAGATGCTGTTAAATCTTCAATCAGTCAGAAGGTTTTAATTGATTACGATGTATATGTAATCCCAGAATTCCATTCAAGTCACGAAACAAAGAACAAAGAGAACAAAGAAAATTACAGCACAGGAACAGGCCCTTCGGCCCTCCAAGCCTGCGCCGATCCAGATCCTCTATCTAAACCTGTCACCTATTTTCCAAGGATCTGTATCCCTCTGCTCCCTGCCCATTCATGTATCTGTCGAGATACATCTTAAATGACGCTATCGTGCCCGCCTCTACCACCTCCGCTGGAAACGCGTTCCAGGCACCCACCACCCTCTGCGTAAAGAACTTTCCGCGCATATCTCCCTTAAACTTTTCCCCTCTCACCTTGAAATTGTGACCCCTAGTAATTGAGTCCCCCACTCTGGGAAAAAGCTTCTTGCTATCCACCCTGTCTATACCTCTCATGACTTTGCAGACTTCAATCAGGTCCCCCCTCAACCTCCATCTTTCTAATGTAAATAATCCTAATCTACTCAACCTCTCTTCATAGCTAGCGCCCTCCATACCAGGCAACATCCTGGTGAACCTCCTCTGCACGCTCTCAAAAGCATCCATATCCTTTTGGTAATGTGGCGACCAGAACTATACGCAGTATTCCAAATGTGGTCGAACCAAAGTCCTATACAACTGTAACATGACCTGCCAACTCTTGTACTCAATACCCCGTCCGATGAATGAAAGCATGCCGTATGCCTTCTTGACCACTCTATCCACCTGCGTTGCCACCTTCAGGGTACAATGGACCTGAACACCCAGATCTCTCTGTGCATCAATTTTCCCCAGGGCTTTTCCATTTATCGTATAGTTCGCTCTTGAATTGGATCTTCCAAAATGCATCATCTCGCATTTGCCTGGATTGAACTCCATCTGCCATTTCTCCACCCAATTCTCCAATCTATCTATATTCTGCTGCATTCTCCGACCGTCCCCTTCACTATCTGCTACTCCACCAATCTTAGTGTCATCTGCAAACTTGCTAATCAGACCATCTGTACCTTCCTCCAGATCATTTATGTATATCACAAACAACAGTGGTCCCAACACGGATCCCTGTGGAACACCACTGGTCACAGTTCTCCATTTTGAGAAACTCCCTTCCACTACAACTCTCTGTCTCCTGTTGCCCAGCCAGTTCTCTATCCATCCAGCTAG
>NW_025980594.1:0-5628 GCF_021869965.1 Rhincodon typus | reverse complement strand
GTCAGTATTCACACAGGAAAAAGACAACGTTGTCGAGGAGAATACTGAGATACAGTCTATTAGACTAGACAGGATTGAGGTTCATAAGGAGGAGGTGTTAGCAATTCTGGAAAGTGTGAAAATAGATAAGTCCCCTGGGCAGGATGGGATTTATCCTAGGATTCTCTGGGAAGCTAGGGAGGAGATTGCAGAGCCTTTGGCTTTGATCTTTATGTCGTCATTGTCCACAGGAATAGTGCCAGAAGACTGGAGGATAGCAAATGTTGTCCCCTTGTTCAAGAAGGGGAGTAGAGACAACCCTGGTAATTATAGACCAGTGAGCCTTACTTCGGTTGTGGGTAAAGTGTTGGAAAGGATTATAAGAGATAGGATTTATAATCATCTAGAAAGGAATAATTTGATTAGGGATAGTCAACACGGTTTTGTGAAGGGTAGGTCGTGCCTCACAAACCTTATTGAGTTCTTTGAGAAGGTGACCAAACAGATGGATGAGGGTAAAGCGGTTGATGTGGTGTATATGGATTTCAGTAAAGCATTTGATAAGGTTCCCCATGGTAGGCTATTGCAGAAAATACAGAGGCATGGGATTGAGGGTGATTTAGCGGTTTGGATCAGAAATTGGCTAGCTGTAAGAAGACAGAGGGTGGTGGTTGATGGGAAATGTTCATCCTGGAGTTCAGTTACTAGTGGTGTACCGCAAGGATCTGTTTTGGGGCCACTGCTGTTTGTCATTTTTATAAATGACCTGGATGAGGGCGTAGAAGGATGGGTTAGTAAATTTGCGGATGACAACAAAGTCGGTGGAGTTGTGGATAGTGCGGAAGGATGTTGCAGGTTACAAAGGGACATAGATAAGCTGCAGAGCTGGGCTGAGAGGTGGCAAATGGAGTTTAATGCGGAAAAGTATGAAGTGATTCACTTTGGAAGGAGTAACAGGAATACAGAGTACTGGGCTAATGGTAAGATTCTTGGTAGTGTGGATGAGCAGAGAGATCTCGGTGTCCATGTGCATCGATCCCTGAAAGTTGCCACCCAGGTTGATAGTGTTGTTAAGAAGGCGTACGGCGTGTTAGGTTTTAGTTGATAGTGTTGTTAAGAAGGCGTACGGCGTGTTAGGTTTTATTGGTAGAGGGATTGAGTTTCGGAGCCATGAGGTCATGTTGCAGCTGTACAAAACTCTGGTGCGGCCGCACTTGGAGTACTGCGTACAGTTCTGGTCGCCGTATTATAGGAAGGATGTGGAAGCATTGGAAAGGGTGCAGAGGAGATTTACCAGGATGTTGCCTGGTATGGAGGGAAGGTCTTATGAGGAAAGGCTGAGGGACTTGAGGCTGTTTTCGTTAGAGAGAAGAAGGTTAAGAGGTGACTTAATAGAGACATACAAGATGATCAGAGGATTAGATAGGGTGGACAGTGAGAGCCTTTTTCCTTGGATGGTGATGGCTAGCACGAGGGGACATAGCTTTAAATTGAGGGGTGATAGATATAGGACAGATGTCAGAGGTAGGTTCTTTACTCAGAAAGTAGTAAGGGCGTGGAATGCCCTGCCTGCAACAGTAGTAGACTCACCAACTTTAAGAGCATTTAAATGGTCATTGGATAAACATATGGATGATAATGGAATAGTTTAGGTTAGATGGGCTTCAGATTGGTTTCACAGGTCAGCGCAACATCGAGGGCCGAAGGGCCTGTACTGCGCTGTAATGTTCTATGTTCGATGTTCTATGAGTCCAGTGATTCTTCCTCAGACCAGACCCAAAACGTTAACTCTGCTTTCTCTCCATAGCTGCTGCCAGACCTGCTGAGTTTTTCCAGCAATTTCTGTTTTGGGGTCTAGAAACATGGACGGGAATATGAAAACCAGAAATGGAGACTGAAAACCCACATCGGATTCAGGAAACTATGACTGGATTCTGGAAACCCATGTCCGAAACTAAAATTTCAGATCTGAGCCAGAAAACCTGGAGTGAAGTCTAAAAATCTGGAGCGGAATTGAAAATCCTGGAGCGGAGTCTTAAACCCAGAGTGGAGTCTGGATACTTGGAAAGGAGTACCTGATAATCCACAGCTAATCTGAAAATCTGAAGCAGAATCACAAAATTGAAAAACAAATCTGTATTCAGAGTCTGGAAATCCAGAGCAATATTGGATACCCGGAGTGGAGTCCAGACACTCAGAGCTGAGTTCGGATACCCAGATTGGAGTTTAGAAATCCATTTGAATCTGAAACATGGAGCACAGTCTTAGACCCAGAGCTAAGTGTTATAAATAAAGCAGAATCTGGAAACAGAGATTGAATCTGAAAGCACAGATTGAATCTGAAAACCCAGAATGTAGTCTGAAAACATGAAACAGAGCGAAAGAACACAATTGGAGTCATGAAACCTCAAGCTGGGTCTAATAATTGGGATGTGGTCATTGAAACCACAGAGCTGCATCATAAAACCATGGAGTGGAATATTAAAAACTGGATCCCAGTCAAGAAATCCAGAGCAGAGTCTGGAAACCTGGAACAGAATATGGAACAAGATGTAGAGTTGGATGAAGACAGCAGGCCAAGCAGCATCATAGGAGCAGAAAGGCTGACATTTCGGGCCTAGACCATTCATCAGAAAATATGGAATCCTGGATTGGAATTGCAAACCCAGGGCAGCACAGTGGCTCAGACGTTAGCACTACAGCCTCACAGCACCAGGGTCCTGGGTAAACTGTCTGTGTGAAGTTTGCACATTCTCCCCATGTCTGGGTGGGTTTCCTCCAGGTGCTCCAGTTTCCTCCCACAATCCAAAGATGTGCAGGTTAGGTGGATTGGGCATTGGAAATTGCCTGTAGTGTTCAGGGATTACGTAAATCAGGTAGATTAGCCATGGGGAATGTGGGGTTATAGGGAAGGGGAAGGGGTAGGGGATGGAGATGGGTCTGGGTGGGATGCTCTTTGGAGGGGTGGTGTGGACTTTTTGGGCCAAATGGCCTGTTTCCATACTTGGGAATTCTATGATTCCAAGACTCTGAAAACCCATACCGAAGCAAGAGCCTGGTGTGCTATCTGAAAATCTGGAGCGGAGTACAGAAACCTGGAGCAGAGGCTGAAAATCAGGAACAAAGTCTGAAAACCTGCAACAGAATAATAAAACTCATAGAGATGTTACAAAATCTGGAGCACAGACTGAAAATGCACTAGGGAGCAGTGTAATGAAAACCCTGTATGAAGGCACAAAACCTGGAAATGTACTCCAGAGCGGAGTCAGAGAAGGTAGAGAAGAGTCAGTAAACCTGAGGTGGATCAGAGGAAATTCAGACCAAAGTCAGGAAAACCCAGAGCAGAATCAGACAATCCAGATTGGAGTCAGAAAACCCAGGAAAGTGCAGATGGGTGACTGGAGGCTGTGCCTGAGGGGTGGAGGGCAAGGCTCTGGCTCTTGTTCATCTTCTGGTGACCTGGAGCAGAGCAACCAAAATACAGATTAGAATCAGAAAACTCAAGCAGTGTCAACAAATCTTGATCAGAGCCGCAGAAACACAAGGTGGAGTATGAAAACCAGGAGTGGAGACTGGAAACCCAGAGCAGGGCAGCAGAAACCAGAAGCTGACTTGCAAAACATGGTGCAGATTGGGAAAACCTGAGCAGAGTGAAGATTTTTCTGAGGAAGGATCTAGGCCCAAAACGTCAGCTTTCCTGCTCCTCTGATGCTGCTTGGCGTGCTGTGTTCATTCAGCTCTACACCTTGTTATCTCAGAGTGAAGATTAACACAGAGCAGGATACAGAAGGGCATCCAGAAAACATGGAGTGGAATCCTAGAGTGGTATATCCAGAAACAAAAAGTAACCACCGGGAAGGTGGATGGATGGGGACTGGATGCTGTACAGATGCTCTTGATCTTCTCCTGGTCATGCCAACAATGGCAACTCTCCCCCTTTCAGGATCTGTGAGGCTGTGGGACTAAAAAGATGGAATGGAGTCCAAAGAGCCAGACTGGACTAGGGAGTCCCGGAGCACAGTCGGAAATGAGTGGAATGTCATATCTCAAAGCAAAGTTGCAGAAACTCAGTGCAGGGCAGGAAAAGTCCAGAATGTTTAAATGAATATTTGGACTTTCAGAATGCTTTCAGAAAGTCCCATGTAAGAGTTTAATGTTTACAAATAAATCATGTGGAATTGGGGGTAGTGTATTGAGATGGATAGAAAATTACCAGACAGGAAACAAAGAGTAAGAATAAATGGATCTTTTTCTGAATGGCAGACAATGACTAGTGGGGTATTGCAAGGATCGGTATTAGGACCTCAGCTATTCACAATGTATGTTAATTATTTAGATCAGGGACCTAAACGAAATATCTCACAATTTGCGGACGACACAAAAGTGATTGGGAGGGTGAGCTGTAAGGAAGATGCAGGGATGTTGCATTTTGATTTGATGGCTGAGTGGACAAATGCAGATTAAGTATAATGTGGATAAATGTGAGGTTATCCAATTTGGTAGCAAAAATTGGAAGGCAGATTATTATTTGAATGGCTGTAAACTGAGAAAGGGGAATATGCCCTCGTGCACTAGTTCCTGAAAGTGAGCACAAAGATGCAATCAGCAGTACAGAAGGCAAACTGTATGTGGCTTTCATAGTGCGCGGATTCAATTACAGGAACAAGGATGTCTTGCTGCAGTTATTAGCGTTAGTGAGGCCACATCTAGAATATTGTGTGCAGTTTTGGTTTCCTTATCTGAGAAAGGATGTATTGCTATAAAGGGCATGCAGTGAAGGTTTACCGTATTGATTCCTAGGATGGCAGGACTGATTATTGAGGAGAGACTGGGTCAGTTAGGTTTGTATTCACTGGAGTTCAGAGGGATGAAGGGGTATCTCATAGAAACCTATAAATTCTAACAGATCCAGGCAAGTTAAATGCAGGAAAGATGTTTCTGATGGTGGAGGAATCCAGATGAGGGTCATGGTTAAAGGATATGGGCTAGGCCATTTAGGACTGAGATCAGGAGAAAATTATTTACCCAGAGAGTGGTGAGCCTGTGGAATTCACTCCCACAGAATATGGTTGAGGCTGTTCACAATGCGCTCTCCTGTACATTGGGGAGATGAATTGCAGGCTGGGTGAGTGCTTTGGAGAACACCTACACTCTGTCAGCAAAAATGATCCCGAGCTTCTAGTTCCTTGCCCCTTCAACACACCACTGTGTTCCTACGCCAACTTATCTGTTGCAGGCCTACTGCAGTGCTCCAGTGAGCCTCAGTGCAAGCTCGAAGAACAATATAGTGTTTCCCACTTGGGAACGCTGCAGCCTCTAGAACTCAACATCGAGTTCAATAACTTTACAGCCTTATTCCATCCTTCCACGGTTTTTACCCACCCCAATACTGGTTCTAATATGACATGGGCTGCTTTCAGCACTTTCACCCATTCCCACATACTCTAGGCCTATTATCGCATTATTGCATTCAATATAGCTAACCCATTTTGTCACTCTAAGCTCTTTATATCTCTTATTCAGCTTTTCTTCTTTACTCAGAGAGTAGTAAGGGCGTGGAATGCCCTGCCTGCAAATGTAGTAGAGACAACAAGGTGCAGGGCTGGATGAACACAGCAGGCCAAGCAGCATCATAGGAGCAGAGAGTTG
>NW_025980593.1:0-5628 GCF_021869965.1 Rhincodon typus | reverse complement strand
AGCAGGTCTGGCAGCATCTGTGGAGGAGAAAACAGAGTTAACGTTTCAGGTGCGGTGACCCTTCCTCAGAACTGTTCCTGGCTGTTCCTCAGAACTTCCTCAGTTCTGAGGAAGGGTCACCGGACCCGAAACGTTAACTGTGTTTTCTCCTTCACAGATGCTGCCAGACCTGCTGAGCTTTTCCAGCAACTTTGGTTTTGTCCTTGAAGTAACAATAGTTGGGTGGCTTTATCTGTTCGTTTTAGAAATATCAAAAATAGCAGCAGGAGTAGAAACAGTTAATGCTTAGAGTCTGGTTTTACTCCTCTTCTTGAGTTCTGGAAAAGACCAGACTCGAAGTATTAACTGAGTTTCTCTCTCCACAGATGCTGCCAGACCTGCTGAGTTTCTCCAGCATTCTGTGTTTGCTTCAGATCTCCAGCATCTGCAGGACTTTTGTGTTTAACTAAAGAGGTGTTTGTTTGCGGAATAAATTGCTGTCTCTGGATTTCACTAGAAAACCCCCGAATCCCACCTCCCATGGTCAGTCGATACCTATTGACATAACCACACAAAAGTAAAAGTGTGATAGAACTGAAGAAAAAGGATATCATTTGTAAATAAGATGCAACGTGAATAGGCTGTGAAACTGCCCAGTCCCCTACCTTTGTAAACTTGGTAAATAGTTAGACAATTATTTAAATAAATTATAAAATGATAGAAGGATTGGCGAATAGGATGTAAATGATTGAGTATTTAATAATTCACACTGACAACACATGGACTTTAATAGAACACAGATTACAGATGACCTTTTTTTATTCTGTAAATGAAAGAGACATGCGCTTATTCAAAAAATAAAATAAAGGGAAGAAAATTAAGAAGTCCCTCTTGACTTGACCCATAATGTTATAAATGTGCAATCCTTCCATTAATTGTTTGTAATTACAAATGGTTCTTTGTTTTATTTGTATTGTCACGACAATTTGGTACCTGCTGCTGCCATGGTGATTTTTCAATAAACTGCTTGGGGTTGTCGGTGTGTCTAATCAAGTAAAACAAGCAAGAGATTTCAAAATTGCTCAATCAACAGGGTCTCCCTTGAATCAAGCTGAGAGACTTGCTCAGCCATTACAGAGGGCACTTAAACGTCAGCCACATAGTTGAGAGTCTGGAGTCACAAGTACACTGAGCTGGATAAGGCTGGCAGGTTTCCTCCCCTAAAGTGGATTGGATGGGTGTTTTTCTGCAATTCACTAGTTCCGCAGTTATCCAGTGGTCACTTAACAGGTTAAAGTGCGCAGGAGCACGGAGCTGCCATTAACTAGCAAGGCTGAATGGCTATCAGATTGCAAACGTCTTGTGGCAGAGTAGTAATGGCCCTACTCCTGGGCCAGAAGGTGTGGGTTCAAATCCTACACCCCCTCTACCCCCAGCTACAAGCCCAAGTATGTCACGCATGAAAATGATCTTTTAATCGGCACATGCTGCTCATTGCATATTTTGCTATCGTTCAAGGGTGAAGGCTCTTTTCGACAAAGTATCTACATAGAATGGGGAAGTATTCCTGATATGAAAAGGCACAAGCCAGATTAAACCAGATAGGTGCTGTTGGATGATGTGCGTGTGAATAATTTATGTAACATATGGTGCCGAGCTGGGAATATACCGCAGAGGAGATACCCCAGCCACGGCTGTGTCAGGAGGGTTATAATTTTGACTTGATACACTCAAATTAATGGTTAAATTCTAAGGGGAGCATGAGGGGTCCAGATAGAGTAGATCATGAGAAATGTTTCCCATAGCAGAGTGGTCAATAACTGGGCATACGGTTTTAAGGTAAGGATCAAGGCGTTTTGAGGGGATTTGAGGAAATATATTTTCACCCAGAAGGTGGTGGGTCTCTGGAGCTCATTGCCTAAAAGGGCATGGATACTTGAGACATTACAGAAGTAGTTAGATGAGTGCTCAAAATGCCCCAGTGTATACATGGCTACAGGCCAAGTGCAGGAAAATTGGATTAGAATAGATAGATAGATGCTTGATGATTGACACATGATGGGCCAAATGGCCTTTCTCAGTGTTACAAAAACTATGATTCTCTGACTCGGTTCTGTGAACTGGAGAGGTACAGCTTTTAGTTTAAAAATGTTATTTCCCACTTGGATCCCTGTCTTATGCAATTTCACAATAACTTCCATTAACTTAAAAAAAAAGGAAATATTCCAAGGCACTTTATAGGCAGAGACCATTTTGACTTTGAGCCATATAAGGTGTTAGGTCCAAGTGGCCAGTTCAAAGGAATGCCTAAAAGGGTGAGAGGGATGTGAGGCAGAGAGGAGCTTTTTAAAACCCAGGGCCTAGGCAACTGAAGAGATAGCTGTCAATTGTGGAAACTTAACATTGGGAATGCACAAAAGGCCAGAATGAGAACAGTGCAGAGATCTTGGAGGATTGTAGGGCTAGAGGAAGTTAAATATATCGATGCTTAAAATTAGGCAGCAGAAGACTTTCAGAGACTTACAAGGATTTTATTGTAAATCTGTAGTTTAGCACAGGCATCAGTTTTCACCTCTCCCTCCTGGTAAGAACCCAGCTCTTAAGCACCAAAGCCCATCGCGCTCACAATCAACCACCTGATCTGGTTAACCCTTAAACAGAACACTGTGTTCCTGACTCTGACTGAGACAGGGAGATGTGAGGCCATGGCAATTTGAGCAGTCTTACGGTGAGAATTTTAAAATTGATGCATTGCCTGACAAGCACCTTGTATATTTCACAAAAGTGATAGGTACATGAGATTCAGTGTGATTGTTTGATTGATTTGTTGTCACATGTACCAAAGTACAGTGAAAAGCTTTGTTTACGCGCAATATAGGCAGATCATAGTAAGCAAGGATGCACAAATCAAAAAGACTTAGACAGCGGTATACAGGTTACATTGCACAGGGTGTGCACTAGGTGAGATCAATGTTAGCAAGATCAGCATTATTTGAGGCTAGAGTGTCCATTCATCAGTCTGATAACAGTCAGGAACAAACTGTTCCTGAACCTGCTGGTGCGTGTGTTCAGTATCTTCTGCCTAATGGGAGAGGTTGTGTGAGGTCATTACCAGGATGTGATGGGTCTTTGATGTTGGCAGCCTTTCTGCAGCATCGAGCCGTGTAAATGCAGTCCATGATGAAAGGTTTGCTTCCGTGATGGTTTGGGCTGTGCACATCACCTTCTGTAGTTTCTTCCAGTCCTGGGCAGAGCAGTTGCCAAACCAGGCTTTTATGCACCCGGACAGTATGCTTTCAATAGTGCATCTGTAGAAGTTGGTGAGGGACCTTATGGACATGGCAAATTTCCTGAGTCACCTGAGGAAGATGAGGCATTGTTATGCCTTCTTGACTGTTGCATTTAAGTGGGAAGTCAAGGACAGGTTGTCAGTTATCATCACTCCGAAGAACTGGTGTTCTTCACTCTCTCAACCTCATTGATGTAGATTTCGGGGGTGGGGGCGAGGTGGTGTTCTCCTTCTTTCTTTCTGAAGTCAGTGATCAGTTCTTTAGTTTTGCTGACGTTGAGAGAGAGGTTGTTCTCATTGCACCACATCACCAAGCTCTCTCTCTATTTTGAAAGGGGTAACGTTTATTGTTAGTGAAGATTTAAAGATTTTCAGTGAATGTTTATCGACATCTAAGTGGGAGTTGTGATACGTACATCCCCATTCCCTGTTCAGTGTCAGGACTATAGAACACAGGCCTTTTGTGTCTGGTCGCATTGCACAGAGAATTGGTGACAGATGGCAGTGAAGCACCCTGGTATTTTTTTTAAAACAAATTCATGTTAACCTAAATTAACAAGGAAGAAAATTGGGCAAATCTCAGTGTGGGAGTGCTGCATCCAGGTAGAGTTTCAGCTGTGCCACAAATGATTCCGTACCTCTAGGTACCGCACCAGGAGAATCGACGTAAATCATCAATAAGGCGAGCTGGCTCGCCAATGAGGAGAGAGTTTAACAGCGGAGGCTGGACACAGAGAGTTCTGTTGTTTTTTTTGTATTGGCACCTCTACTTGAAAGTTTGAGGATGTTTAAATAGATTGAACAGGGTGGATGTGCGGAAGAGATCCAGGGTTAGGGAATTTTAGAATTTAAACCAGGTCCTTCAGGAAGGACTTTCTCACGTAGAAATTGGAACTTCTCTGCTGCACCACACGCCTCCTACTCAAATAGAGTGCCAGGATAACCAGACTGTGGCACCTTGTGTTGAAAGAATTTTCTTGAGCAAGGCTTTGGAGGGATACGGACCCAGGACAAGAAAATTGCTGGAAAATCTCAGCAGATCTGGGAGCATCTGTGGAGAGAAATCAGAGTTAGTGTTTCGGGTCCGGTGACCCTCCTTTCAGAACTGATGATAACTATGAAAATGTTGGTGTTTATGAGACCATAAGACATAGGAGCAGAAATTAGGCCATTTGGCCCATCGAGTCTGCATAGCCATTCAATCATGGCTGATAAGTTCCTCAACCCCATTCTCCAGCTTTCTCCCCGTAACTCTTGATCCCCTTGATAATCAAGAACCTATCTATCTCAGTCTTAAATGTACTCAACGACCTGGCCTCCATAGCCTTCTGTGGCAGTGAATTCCATAGATTCACCACTCTCTGGCTGAAGAAGTTTCTCCTTATCTCCAGGTCTTCCCTTTACTCTAAGGCTGTGCCCTTGAGTCCTAGTCTGTCCTACCAATGAAAACATCTTCCCAACATCCACTCTGTCCAGGCCATTCAATATTCTGTAAGTAATATGCAGAAGATAGGGTGGTTGAAAGGGGTAAGGAGTGAATGATAACTGGAGATAGAGCCCAAAGAAAGAGAAGAGCAGTTGGACAGACAGAGGCATGGATAACGATCTGGCTGGGAGAATGAATATCTGCTAATGGGAACTAATAGTGGCTAACAGTGGGTAATAAGTAATAGCAGACATGTGATAACAAGGCCTGGTGTGTGGGGGCAGGGACATGGAAGAAAATGGAGTTGAGTTGATTGAGCACGATCAAAGTGAATGCTGAAGCAGGTTTCGGGATTTGAATGGCAATCTCTATTCTTGTTCAACCAACGCAATTTCTATCAGGAATTTGGCTGCAGTTTTCAGTAAATTGGATCCAATTGAAGGTTTTTAAACAGATTTTTAACAGTTCTGGGTTCTTGACTGGGAACTTTTACCCAGATTTTTTTTTTTTGTCATTTGTTTGTGTGATGTATGCACCCACCCCTAATTGCCCAGAGTGCTTTTAAGAGTCAACTGCATTGATGTGGCTCTGGAGTCACGTGCAGGAGTTTCGGACAGGTTGATTCTCCTTGTGAGAGAATCTAGGACCAGAGGGAATATCTCAGAATATGGGGTCGCACATTTAAGACAGAGATGAGGAGGAATTTCTTCTGAGGGTAGTGAATGTGTAGAATTCTTCACCACAAAAAGCTGTTGAGACTGGATCATTTGAGTATAATCAAGGCTGAGCTAGACACATTTTTAATCAGTAAGCAAATCGATAGGAAAAGGCGGTAAAGTGGAGTTGAGGATTATCAGAGATAGTAGGAACTGCAGATGCTAGAGGATCTGAAATAACAAGGTGTAGAGCTGGATGAACACAGCAGGCCAAGCAG
>NW_025980592.1:0-5628 GCF_021869965.1 Rhincodon typus | reverse complement strand
TTTGGGATGCGGTGGGGGGAGGGGAGATTTTGAAACTTGTGAAATCCCAGTTGTCCTCGTTTTTCAAGGACCGTAACTTCCCCTCCTCGGTGGTCGAGAACGCCCTCAACCGTGTCTCCCACATCTCCCGCACCTCATCCCTCACACCCCGTCCACGCAATAAAAACCAAAAAAGAATCCCCCTCGTCCTCACGTACCACCCCACCAACCTCCGGATCCAACGCATCATCCTCCGACACTTCCGCCATCTGCAATCCGACCCCACCACCAAAGACATCTTTCCCTCCCCACCTTTATCTGCTTTCCGGAGGGACAACTCTCTCCGTGACTCCCTCGTCCGCTCCACACTCCCCTCCAGCTCCACCACACCCGGCACTTTTCCCTGCAACCGCAGGAAGTGCTACACCTGCCCCCATACCTCCTCCCTCACCCCCATCCCAGGCCCCAAGAAGACTTTCCACATCAAGCAGATGTTCACCTGCACATCTGCCAATGTGGTATACTGCATCCGCTGTGGCTTCCTCTACATCGGGGAAACCAAGCGGAGACTCGGGGACCGCTTTGCAGAACACCTACGCTCGGTTCGCAACAAACAACTGCACCTCCCAGTCGCGAACCATTTCAACTCCCCCTCCCATTCCTCAGACGACATGTCCATCCTGGGCCTCCTGCAGTGCCACAACGATGCCACCCGAAGGTTGCAGGAACAGCAACTCATATTCCGCTTGGGAACCCTGCAGCCCAATGGTATCAATGTGGATTTCACAAGTTTCAAAATCTCCCCTCCCCCCACCGCATCCCAAAACCAGTCCAGCTCGTCCCTGCCTCCCTAACCTGTTCTTCCTCCCACCTATCCCCTCCTCCCACCTCAAGCCGCACCTCCATCTCCTACCGACCAACCTCATCCCGCCCCCTTGACCTGTCCGTCCTCCCTGGACTGACCTATCCCCTTCCTAACTCCCCACCTACACTCACCTTTCCTGGCCCCATCCCCGCCTCTTCGACCTGTTTGTTTCCTCTCCACCTATCCTCTCCTCTATCCCTCTTCTATCCGCCTCCCACTCTCTCCCTATTTATTTCAAAACCCCCTTCCCCTCCCCCTTTTCTGATGAAGGGTCTAGGCCCGAAACGTCAGCCTCTCTGCTCCTATGATGCTGCTTGGCCTGCTGTGTTCATCCAGCCCTGCACCTTGTTGTCTCGGATTCTCCAGCATCTGCAGTTCCTACTATCTCTGCAGGGACGGGAGACCCGCGGCTAATGACAAGCGGACCGAGGGCGGTGCCGCGAGATGATTGACAGCTTAATTGGGGCGGTATCCCGCACTGATTGACGTCTGAAGCCAGGGCCTTTAACCGCGATGATTGACGGCAGGAACTGGGGACGGGGCGTGTGCACTGATTGACGGCATGTACACTGGCGTGGTCCAGTGGTGATTGGCAGTTGGGCCCGGGAGAGGCGGGGCATGTGCACTGATTGACGGCACGTACATGGTCAGGCGTCCCGTGTAGTTCGGCAGTTGGGCCTGGGAGAGGCGGGGCATGTGCACTGATTGACGGCACGTACAAGGGCGTGGTCCATTGGTGATTGGCAGTTGTGCCCGGGAGAGGCGGGGCGTGTGCTTTGATTGACGGCGAGTGGGTGGGCAGGGTCCCGTGGTGATTGGCAGTTGGGCCTGGGGCGGGGTTAGTGCGGTTTCTCGGGCGACGTTGGATTCGCTGCTGGGCTGTTTTTCTCACCTCTATACTCATGTGTCTTGGGTCCGCCTTCGCTGCTTATTCATTATCTGCTGTTCGGTTCGGAATAGGGAGCTTCTAGTCGTAGGTAAGAGGGAGTAGTGGCTGGGCACTTGTTTATTTGAAGGGGTGGCAGTTATGGTGCAGGGCGAGGCTCGATGCCGTCCACCAGGCCCCGACCTAAACCAACCGCATTCAGCGGCCTTTTAATCAACAGAAGGAAAATAGGCACATTGGTTCCGGCTCATGGGTTATGAAAACTGGTTGTTTGATTGCTTTGGGTTGTGGCAGGAGCCTGGCCGGTGGCCCTAACTCATTCTCTCTCTTTCATCCAGCAATCACTATTTCTTTTAAAAAGAACTTTATTTTAAGCTTCAGACCGTGGCTTGGCTCCTTGAGAACGTTTTCCCACCTCGTTTCCCTCCCTCCCGATTTTTATTTGTAACACTTGTATTGTTTACAAAAACATTCTCCTGTCGCTTACATTATATGTTTATAAAATATCAGTGGCCACAATGCTCGCTTGTATGGCAAATATTTACTTTTCGATTGATTTTGTTCGTTTGGATTTACAAACAGTTGTAGGGCGTACGAAACGAAATAAGTAGGGGAAATCCGACTTTGCGGTCTGGGTTAAAAATCTGATTTTTGAGCTAGCCGCAGCAACTGAAATTCCCGTAACATCCCATGTCGTACGGCTGCTATTGAGGTATTTTACTCAACGGATTTGTTGAATGACAGTATCAAATATATTGGTTTTTCATTTCTGTTACTCTGCGTTTCTTCGCTATATCAGAAGCTCTTCGAAGAACTGAACGAATCTAAACACGTTGAAGTATAAGCTACTGACTTAAGTCGTTCAATGATAGTACAACCTCAGTATTGTCAACCAAAGATCTCGATCTCTGTCTCAAAATTATTTAAGCTTGAACATAGCCTTGTCTGCAGTAACAATGCTTGCTGTTCATTCTTTACCTGTCTATACCTACTTGTCAAATCAGCTTAGTTATAGCAGACGCAGTTGGCTGCATTTCCATCTTCCCACTTCCCATCCAGGTTGGACATCTCCCCTCAGCTGTAGTCTTAGCAGGTGAGCTATATCTCCGTTTTGTGCAAGCAGACAGCTGAAGTCTGCTAATGCTCTAAACAAAGACAGAGAAACAAAACTGGAAATGTGAAACAAAATGAAAGATGCTCAATGTGTGCGTTAGTATTTGTAGAATAGGTAGCTGTCTGAATGCTCTTGTCACAGATGTTTGCCATTATTGCACCTAGTTGCAGCAAAAGTTGTTGGTTGAGCCTGATGTGGTCTGAGCCTGCAACAATTAAGGGAAAAAATTGTACCGGGCATTAAACTTGAAAGCTGTAATTCTATAGTGTAGAAGGATATTTGTGAGGAAGAGGGTGAGCGAGCATGAAACCATAAAGTGGGACTTAGATAAGTGTGGAGCTGGAGGAACACAGCAGGCCAGGCTGCATCAGAGGAGCAGGAAAGCTGACGTTTCAAGTTGGGACCCTTCTTCAGAAAGTGGGAGTTGTGATTATTCCTTGTGAATCCAACTTGAAAAAGAATGGTGCCTCAACTTGTCCCAAAATGTTTTGCAGCCAATGAAGTGCTTTTGGAAATTTGTGCATAACAAGATGCAGTGGTTTAATTAGTTGGAGTGAATGTTTAAAGTTGCTGCTTTGTTAAATTGATTAATTCCATAAATAAGCACTGCTAACTAAGTCATAGAATCTTAAATCCATAAAAAATGTATTTATCACTTTTTAAATGAAGTAACCAATGCATCTGAAAAACGTTGAAGGTTTAAGGAAGGAATTTAGTTTTAGTTGGAATAACTTTGCTTTCTGTTGCTTTTCTGTCTGGTTAACTGGAATTACAGAATCGTGTTAGACAACTTAGCCCACTGTTTTGATACTTTGAACGAGTTACCAATTGATCCCACTCTGCTGCTTTTCTTAGCTCATAGTCCCAAAAATGTTTCTTTTTAAAGCATATATCTGATTCCTTTTGAAAATTACTCCTGAATCACTACCCTCAACCTTCACTTGATAACATCCTGTCTTTTATTCATTGCTTTATTGCTAACTTTTAAAAAATCTAGGTTAGCGCTTCAAGGCAGCAATTTCATCTTTCAGGTAGTAAGGTGTACTAAGATCAGTCTGCCCTCTTTTTTTTTTCTGAGAATTTTTTTTTTTGTTTAACGTGTTCAGAGATGCTATTTTGCACCTTTGGAACAGGTGAGACTTGAACACAGTCTTCCTGGCCCAGAGATAGGGAAATTATCATTGCAGTACAAGAGCCCGCCTTCACCTGGACAGATATTTTCTCATTGGTCTGCAGCAGGTAGGACTTGAGCCTGAGCTGCTTGGCTCACAAATAAGGATGCTATCACTGCAGAATTAGAGACCTCCTCCTTACCTGGACATAAGATTTCATTTGAAGGACAACAAGTGAGTTTGCTTAGCTGAATTTAGCTGAGAGCAGTGCATGTTAAAACAGATATTTTCAATTGGTCTCCTTCAGATGCAGTAATTGGCTTTTGCATCTAGCTGCGTTGTAGGAGTGATTACAATTAGAGGTACTTCAGAAATTTGAGGCTGTAAGGTTCATTAATAGGTTATTGGTGGCTTGCCTGGCAGTCTCTTTCCTGGTTGTGTCCTTTTCTGTTAAAATGGTGTAAAATTTGAATTTTGCAACAAATTGACCTCTTGCACTGTAAAAGTGCTTTTTACCTTTCGATGAAGCGATGCTGAGACAGATCAGGACAACTTATTTAATGACGTCATTTTAGTTGGAGAATCATACCTTCATGTGATGCCTTACCCATGAGCTTTGGAGGTAGAAGTATATAATTAATACTTTATGAAAGAGCTGTTCTGATCGTTCTCTCAGCCATGAGATTTTTTTGGGCAAGAAAATCAGCTGTGCAAAGTAAATAGAAACAGTTGGCACTAGTGGGAGTTTGGAGGAACACTACCTACTGTTGTTCAACAGTGTTGACTGCAGGGAACCTCTTGATGTATTTGGCTTGTGACGTGTGGGCCACGATGAATAATTGTAACATAGGAACAAAGTATGCCTTTTAGCTCCTAAAGCCTGTTTATTAAGGCCATGGCTGATATGATATAACTCTAACTCATTTTATGCCATATTGCTTGATACCTTTTGAAAAATATACTTTGTTTTTAAAGGATGAATCAATTTAGTGAATTTGTATGTTCATGTATCAAATCGCAAAATTAACATGGTACAAGCAAGGAATTCACTAACAAGTGATATGTTAGCCTTTGTGTAAATGGACTGGATTATAAGTGGTTTTGGTGAAACATCCCTGGTACATCTTGTATGGTTTCCATCATCTTATCCTGAGAGGTCATCTTTGCCCTTAAGGAAGCAGGGCAGGCTCACCAGGTTGCTCCTTAGATGGGAGAGCTGCCCAATGGGGACACATTCAAACAGAATGTACATAAGCTTATTAGATTTAACAATGAGAGGTGGTCTCTTTGAAACTGCGAAATATTTTAGAGGCTATGACAGTTGATGCAAAAATGCTAGCAATCCTGGTTAGAGAGTCTTGAATTGTGGTTGTAATCTCAAGGGATCAACCACTTAGAAATGAAAAGGGTTTGGATCTTTTGGAATTCTCCACTCCACAAGATACTGGATGCCTCATCATTAAGAATGTTTGAGGCCGAGATGGATTTGTGGGATCTATATGTCGGGGAAGGTGATGGCTTAGTGGTATTGAATCAGAGATAGTAGGAACTGCAGATGCTGGAGAATCTGAGACAACAAGGTGCAGAGCTGGATGAACACAGCAGGCCAAGCAGCATCATAGGAGCAGAAAGGCTGACGTTTCGGGCCTAGACCCTTCATCAGAAAAGGGGG
>NW_025980591.1:0-5628 GCF_021869965.1 Rhincodon typus | reverse complement strand
CTTGAATGAAGGACATCTTCATCTTCACCTGCTCTCTAAAAAATGTTCCAGGCCTCACTGCACTGTAGTTGACCCTTGACTCTCATCCGACATGACCTATAAATTCAGAGATAGTAGGAACTGCAGATGCTGGAGAATCTGAGATAACAAGGTGTAGAGCTGGATGAACACAGCAGGCCAAGCAGCATCAGAGGAGCAGGAAGGCTGACATTTCGGGCCTAGACCCTTCTTCAGAAACGTCAGCCTTCCTGATCCTCTGATGCTGCTTGGCCTGCTGTGTTCATCCAGCTCTGCACCTTGTTATCTCAGATTCTCCAGCATCTGCAGTTCCTGCTATCTCTGAAACAATTTTAACCCCACTGCGAAGCCTCTTCTAAGGATGCCTACCCCCATTTCTGAAGAAGGGTCTAGGCCCGAAACGTCAGCCTTCCTGCTCCTCTGATGCTGTTTGGCCTGCTGTGTTCATCCAGCTCTACACCTTGTTATCTACTCCCTTGTGAATCAGGTTCCCATTATCACACAACAGCATATTCTCATATGGTTGCTTAGACCTGCATTGTCAATCTTACTTACCAATGTTGTTTATGACTGTGTACTGTAAACTCGAATTAGAGCTGAATGTATTTCTGACCCCACCCATCAGCTACTCCTGTTTCCCATTTCAGTGTTCTCTCTATTTTCAGATCCTTTGTGCGCCTTTTGCTTCTATTAATACATACAGATTCTCGCCGTCTACCAAATTAATTTAAACCTACTCTTAAGAGTAAACTGTCCCTCCAGGATGTATGCCCCAGCCCCATTGAGGAATGACCCATCCAAATAATTTCCACTTGCCCCAGAATCCCCCAGGGATGAGGCATTTCAATTCTGAAGATTGGAGAAGTTGTGACTGTTTTTCTTATAGCAGAAAAGGCTGAGAGGAGATCTGATAGAGGCATTCAAAATTTTGAAAGGGTTGAGAGTGAGAAAGTACAGACTTAAAGGAACTAGTAAAAGAAACAAAAGTGATATGAGGAAACATAGTTCCACACAATGGGTAGTTAAGAGTCTTCAGTCCATTGTCTGATAAGTTGGCAGGGGCAGGTTCAAACAAGGTATTCAAAAGGGAGTTGGATAGTTATTCGAAAGGGAAAAATGTGTATTGTTGTGGTGAGGAGATGGCAGGAGAATGGTACTAAGTGAGATGCTCATTTGGAGAACTGGCACAAAGACGACGAGCTGAATGGTTCTCTTCTGCACTGCAGCAATTGAGAAATTCTGTGAATTTTGTAGCACTTCATTAAAAATGAAATGTGTGGAGGCAATAAAAACAGAAAGTGCTGAAGAAACCTAGCAGGACTCGAAGAATCTGTGTCAGAAACAGAGTTAATGTTTCGAGTCTAATATGACCCTTATTCGATGAGATATATCGGACTCAGCATTATTTATTGCCCATTCCTAATTGCCCTTGAGAAGATGTGGTGAACTGCAATTTATGTGGGGTCAACACACTCACAATACAGTTAGAGAGGGAGTTCAAGGATTTTGACCTGACAATGGTGAAGGAAAGGCGTTGTAATTCCAATCTATGGGGACTGGACAACAATGATGTAGATTAGAGTGGATTGAAGTCAATTTGTTGGTGACAGTGATAAACCACGTCAGTGTAAAAAAATTTCTAAAAAGACAATGATGATTAGATAGGAACATACTAATGAGGAAATCTGAAGATTATTTTTATTAGAAATCTAGCAAATAAAAGCTACCAAACTACAAGTCTAGTAGCATTTTACACTGAACACATTACTCAGTTCTATATAACATTGTGATGTTTAGATTTTGTAAGTTAATCTGAAACAAGTATATAGCAGTGTTCCATAAGCATGCAGCAAGTTACAGT
Source organism: Rhincodon typus (assembly GCF_021869965.1). Lineage (NCBI taxonomy): Eukaryota > Metazoa > Chordata > Chondrichthyes > Orectolobiformes > Rhincodontidae > Rhincodon > Rhincodon typus. The sequence goes on along the minus strand of NW_025980591.1, from coordinate 3,749 downwards.
TTGGACAGCAGTAGAACAATTAAAATGCCAGGGCACATTAAGCTGTGGACGAAGTGCAGGTAAATGGGATTAGTGTAGTTTGGCGTTTGTTGGTTGCCACAAGCATGGTGGGCTGAAGGGCCTACTTCTATGCTGTATGACTCTTGTGACTCTAGATAATCTGCAGTATTTAAGAATGACCTGTGTGTGATGGATGTCCAAAGGTCAAGTCATGTTATAGCTTCAGGTATAGAATCTACATCTATGACAAGGTTTATGTGGTCTGACTGTATTGGAGTGAGATACCAAAACTGTGATAAGAGGCTGCTCTAGTTTCAGCAACCTACCATGGACCGATAAGGCGTTTGCTCCTTTGGACAGTGAGCTCCTGTTTTTAAATTAACAAATCCAGGTGCTTGCAGAGGTCTGGAATGGAAAGAAGAGGAGTCAGTGATTTAACTCCTCTGGGCTTATTTTCTATAACTCCTGACATACCTTTGTAGTTGGATCCTTTGCCTTTTTTTAACAAGGTTTTGGAAAAAGTCTCCAGCTTTTTTGTTGTGCTCGTGGATAGGTAAATATAAGGGAAGAAAACAATAGTACTAGATTCAATAATAAATGATTTATTATTTGAGATAAAACCTGGTCTGTATGGATCTATTACTAACTGCTATCATTAGCTGACTCATTATAGGAAACAGCCTCCAATTCTATAAGCACAAATTTAATTCTGGAATCACATTGATTGTAAATTTGATTGTACCACTAACATGCCAGTAAATGGAACTAGTTAAACGTAAGGGCATCTATACATTGGTCCTGAGGGATGCTGGAAGGGGCAGTCTTTGATTTGCTGCTAACACAAAGGCATCTGGTCACTTCTTTCCCAAATGTAAAAACACCTTTCATCAGTTAGGCTGCAATTTGCAATAAATTTTCTGTTACCACCGGCAAAGTGAGCATCAGGAATTAGAATTGTGCCAAACAGCTGCACAATCAGATACATTGTGTATGCAAATTAATGATTTGTTAATGACCCCAGTTATTATCCACTTGTGACAAGAGAGCCACATAACTGGAGTCAAGAAGGAAGTGAAATCAATGTGATTCCAGAATTAAATTTGTCCTTATAGAATTGGAGGCTGTTTCCTATAATGAGTCAGTTAATGATAGCAGTTAGTAATAGATCCATACAGACCAGGTTTTATCTCAAATCTTTGGTAAACTGTTCTGTGGCAGAGGAGTTACAGCTGGTCTCAGACAAAGTTTAGGATATGAAAATTGGAAAGGCATCCAGCTTTCCAACAGTTTTGTGCTGAACAGTGGGAACAGGCTCAGCACTCGGACTTTCCATGCTTTAGTGTGCACAATCCTGTGTGAGAAATAGACACTTGGTCAAGGAGCTTGTGGAACTGAGCCTTTCCAAGGAATTGATCAGTTCAAGACACAAAATGGGAAAATAAAGAAAGTAATGATTGAAAAATAATTTTTCCCATGGACTCGATGGTTGAATCAAAAGCGAAAATACACGCATGGTGCTTAGAATCATAGAATCGTAGAACTTGACTGTAGAGAAGGAAGTCATTCGACCCATCATGTCTGTACCAGTTCTCAAAAGAGCTAGCCAGCTAGTCCCACTCTCTGGTCCTATCTCCGAATCCTTCTAACTTCATCACTTTCAAATGTTTATCCAGCTCCCTTTTTGAAACCTTCTATGGAATCTGCCTCCACCCTCTCCCAGGCAGTACATTCCAAATCCTAACAACTTGTTGAGTGAGATGTTTCTCCTCATCCACTCCTAGCTCTGTTGCTGACAATCTTAAAATTGTGACACCTAGTTACTGACATACCAATGAGTGGAAACCTTCTTTACCTTACAAACTTGTTTATAATTTTTTACACTTCAATCTGGTCACTCTTAATCATCTCTACCCCAAGAAGAATAAGCCCAGTCTCTCTAATCTTTCCTTGCATCTAAAGTCCTTCATTCCTAGTATCATTCTAGTAAATCTCCTTTGAACTCTCTCCAGGATTTAACATTCTTCCTTAAATAAGCTGCCCAGAATGGAACACAATACTGCAAATGTGGTCGGACCAACGATTTGTAATTACACAAAGGACTTTTAAATTTAGAGAGTACGAGTTTGCAATAATGAGCTTCTCCGAAAGGCCCAAATCATATGAAAGAAGTTTCATACATTTCCCTTAGCAACCCAAAAACACCATTGATGGTAAATCCAGCTTTGGAATAGATATTGATCAGAAGCTGAAATGTGCACTGCAGAGTCATTGCAGTCTTTATTTCAATTAATATTTCACTGAGGAGTTTCTTTCATTGATATGTGACTTTTAATTTTTATTTCTTGCAGAACCACGGCTCTCCTTCTTTCTGTCAGCCATCTTGTATTGGTTACCAGGAATGCATGTCACATGACTGGAAGCCTTGACTGGATTGACCAGTCCCTGTCTTCAGCTGAGGAGCACATGTCAGTGCTGAGGGAGGCAGCTCTGGCAACTGAACCTGAGAGGAACCTCATGGGCTGTGAGAATTTCTGTCAGGAACAATCTTCAATTTAGCTCCTGGAGCCTGACTGGCAATGGAGCAGGGGAAGAACCAGACTTTCCCCAGTTGAACTGCTCAGTTTTATCATGCGCTTTTTCCTGTCCACACTTTAATCAGTCAGTGAAATGTGTGCCTTAAAACTCATTGAGGACTGAACTTCACTGTTCAATTGATTTTTGGACATCAAAGGACTGATATTACTGTCAATTATAGTCCTAAACTCTGCTTGATTATTCACCTAATGTTTACAGTAATTACTGCTTAGTTAGACATTAAATGTTCATGTATCCCTGTTTGTTTTTGAGCTCACTGATAATCAGCCCTTAACTGACCAAAATTTTCGTTAGCTAAATTCCTCCAGCAAATCCCACAGTTGATGTTTCTTTAAATTGCTGTGCCTGGACATTTGAGTCATAAAACCTAATGCTACAGAGACCTTTAGCTTTTGGCACACACTGAGTGTGACTGAGACTTATTGCTATCTGCCCAAGGAAGGTTGACATTAAACAAGGTTAATTATTAACGATTTTATGTTCTTTGCAATAGTGAAAACTCGGTTAACATAGAATTTACTTAATGCATCAACTATTGCTGGTGTGTCAATCAGAAGCTGTTTCTCTCAAGGTTGTGTCATATAACATGAGCAACAATCGAGATCAAATGAAGAGCCTTGACTATTTTAGCAAATGTGTTAATCTGGTTCATTTCAAGCAGGTTGGTGGGTTAAAGATATTAGAGAAAAAAATTCATTTGATTAGGTTTGTCCCTAACACTACACAGCATCCTTTAACCCAGTTAGGTTATCAGGGCAAATTGCACGATGTTCACGGGAAAAGTGAAAATGATTTCAAATTAAACTGATCCTGGCTGAGCCAATCTCTGATCTCCATTTCTCAGAACCAGTACTCCATGGCTACAGCCTAATCTTACACAATCAGCCTTCTTATGTTCTGAGAAAAAGGCAGGTCTATTTGATTTGAAATGATAGTTCATCACGATATCGCCTTGTTCATAAAATTTGTAAAGAGATTTTCGTTTAGTTTAGAAAGAGCGTAGGAGCCGTGAGTATGACAGTGGGAAGTGTAAAACTGTTTACCTTTTTTATTAAGAAATTCCAAGTAATACAGACCACATCCTGGTGTGTCCTCGCTCTGTACTCAAAGCAGTCAGATTGTCTGTTCGGAGATAGTAGGAACTGCAGTTGCTG
>NW_025980590.1:0-5628 GCF_021869965.1 Rhincodon typus | reverse complement strand
AGGTGTAGAGCTGGATGAACACAGCAGGCCAAGCAGCATCAGAGGAGAAGGAAGGCTGACATTTCAGCCCTAGACATTCGGGCATTTCCAAAGAAGGGTCTAGGCCCGAAACGTCAGCCTTCCTGCTCCTCTGATGCTGCTTGGCCTGCTGTGTTCATCCAGCTCTACACCCTGTTATGTCTGGTAACATCTGGGGACAGAGAAACAGTTAGCATGGAATCCAGTATGACTCTCCTTCAAAATGGCACAATTGGTTGAGAAACAATGTTGTTATTACTTCTTACAACATCAAATATAATTAGCCCACAAAACCTCAAAGACCACTTTCCCCATCTGTGTCTGAATATGTGAGAACAAATAAGCTTCTGTTGTAAATACATCCAGTTCTGAATTTCTAGGCAGCTTACTGAATTGGGGACAATGAAAGTCAAGTTCAAGTTGCAGGATGATAATATTCGTGTTATCACCTATGTGCTGAATTTTCTATTTTATTCAGGTTGGGTTATTTAACATTCTGCAAATACTAACAGCAGCCATTTTAGCCAACTCTACCTGTTAAATTGAGGATTAGCTCTTTACTGTTGTTTACTTTCCTTTAACTAAGTGTTGTGAAATTAAATCAAGCTCAAGGTAAAAGGTGGCACACATTGTTTCACAAATAATGGAGATTAAAGGTTTCACTTCAAATTGTAACTTGACAGATGTGGGGAAATTCTGATTTACAATACGAGAGCACGTGTAGATTACGTCTGTACATAAGAAGGTGGAGTTTTTATCTCGGGCAGTTATTTTGTTTGCCACTTTAAAACAAAACAATGCTGTTTTAAGATATCCGTGTTAGACCCAGATCCGAGTTAAATGGAGATATTCATTAGGTTTAAAATACCTCCTTGGTCAACTCGCTACTTAATGGCAATCCCACAGCTCCCAAGCTCTCCTCGACCTGCTCAGAGGAACCGTTGCTTCTGCTTCCACTCTCGGGATCGGTCACCTCATTCACCCCACTCGAGTTGTCCAACGGCAGGTTAGGCTGCGGGGCGGCCACCGAGCCGTCCGCCTCCCGGCTGCCGCCGCCGCTGCTGCTGTGCACCAGCCAGGCGCTGAGCTCGGTGCTGGGCACCAGCAGCCGGTCCAGGCCCCTCACGTCGTTCAGCAGCCTCCTGGACGTGAAGTAATAGTCCAGGTCCACGCTCTTCGGGTGAAGGTCGTAGCCGTCCAGCGTGTTCCTCCAGTTGTGGAACTGAGTCTGGGTATAAGCCGAGCTCTGGCCCAAGATAATTTCGCGGAAAGGGGGCAGCTGGGCATTCAGATAGGAGTCAATGTCCACCCGGACCCCCATCAGACTCAGGAGGATAGTGAACTGGATGAGACCTTCTGTGAAATACTTCTTCAGGGGGAGCATCTTCCCTTCCAACAATCACAGTCAAATTGTTTTAAAAATAGCAGGCGGAGGGGAATCTACAGTTCCCCAGTTAACGGACTCTTCTCTCCGTCCTACTTTCAAATTAAAAAACAAAGAGCACAAGGAATCAGAGAGAGAAAAAAAGAAACTTCTGGCAAGTCCCAGCCCTTCTGCCCCGCGCCGGGTTTGTTTGTGAAGGGAATCACTTCCTTCTTTGTCGGCGCTAATGTTAACCCAGTCTCCTGCTCATCCTCTTCCTGGTCCAAAGCCTCCCCGAGCCTTTCCCTTTGGATCCAGGCTCCGACTTTTGCTACCGGTTTGGCTAGGCCCCACAGTCGGCGGGCTCCTTCTTATACAAGTCCCAACCGGTGTTCGCCGGTCACCACCTCCATGGGCTGGGTCCGCAATTTGTTGCTTGGCTGGTTTGTTTGTTGTGACTGGCACTGGGCCGCTCCTCACACACGCTCCACTTCAACTTGTGACGAGATGAAGAGCGACAGCAGCGGGAGCCCCGCCGCCGCCGCCGCCGCTTCCGCATCCGGACAACCCGCCCGCCTCCTGATTGACGGCTCCTCCAGCCAATCCCACGGCGCATTTCAAAACGCTGGTTACCGCCCTTTCGGCGTCGACCAATCGGCGCCGGGCAGGAGGGCGGGGCCTGTTGCTATGCGGCAAGGACGGCCTAGGTCCCCGGGGAGCCGGCTGCACGAGAGCGGGCTGGCTTCTCCCGCATCTCGTTCCCGTTCCCTTCCTTAGGCCACATTTCAACCGTTTGTTGAATGAATTAACAGTTGTTTGCTCCCGAAAAGCGCCGCAGTTGGCGGCGGGGCTGGAGTTTAGTGGTTGCTCTTCCCTTCCCTCCCCTGGCGCCACCATGACTTGCAGATTTTTTTTCCCGCTCCGGGGAGGGACGGACTGAGGCGCATGTGTGCTGGCCATGGACTCCGCGAAGCTGAGGACCGAGGTGCTGCCATGTGATTTGAGGTGTTGGCCAGGAAGGAGGCCATGTTAGAAGGGGAAACAGCCCGCTATTTTCAGTCTCGTGGGGATGTCTTGGATTCTGCACAGAATTGTAAGGTTAATCACCGGGAATGGTGTTCTGAGCAGACATAGATTCTGAAGTATCCTGATACATTGAAATAAGCCGCGATACTGAAGATCTGAAAGAAAAGCAGAAATTGCTGGAGAAACTCAGCAAGTCTGGTAGCATCTGTGGAGAGAGAAACAGTTAGTGTTTACAGTCCAGTGACACTTCTTCAGAACGGATACCCTTTAGCTTCTAGAAATCTATCTTAAACATATTCAGACGTGCTTAGTAAGTTTGCAGATGACGCCCTCTAGACTCGAAATGTTGACTCTGATTTTCTCTTCACAGATACTGCTAGACCTGCTGAGCTTTTCCAGCAACTTCAGTTTTTGTGCCAAAATAGGTGGTGTAGATGACAATGAAGAAGGTTATCCTGGAGTACAATGAGATCTTGATCAGATGGGATAATGGGCCAAGGAGTGGCAGACGGAGTTTAATTTAGACAAATGTGAGGTGTTGCATTTTGGTAAGACAAATCAGGACAGGACTCCTAAACATAATGGTACGGTCCTGTGTGTGTTGCTAAGTAAAGAGACCTTGCAGTACAGGTTTGTAGTTTCATGAAAGTGGAGTCACAGGTAGACAAGATGGTGAAGAAGGTGTTTGGTATAAGAACTAGGAGCAGGAGTAGGCCATCTGGCCCTTCGAGCCTGCTCCGCCATTCAATAAGATCATGGCTGATCTTTTCGTGGACTCAGATCCACTTACCCGCTTGCCTTTGTAGGTCAGTGCATCGAGAATAGGAGTTGGGATGTCATGTTGCAACTGTAGAGGATATTAGTTAGGCCACTTTTAGAATACTGTGTTTAATTCTGGCCTTGCTGGTATAGGAAAGATGTTGTTAAATTTGAAAGAATTCAGAAACGATTTACAAGGATTTTGCTGAGGCTGGAGGGTTTGAGCTATGAGGTGAGGCTGAATGGGCTGGGGTTTTCTTCACTGGAGTGTCATAGGCTAATGGATGACCTTATAGAGGCTTATAAAATCATGAGGGTGTGGGTAGAGTCAGTAGCCAAGGTCTTTTTTTCCCAGGGTAGGGGAGTCCTAAACGGGAGGTTTAAGGTGAGAGGGGAAAGATTTAAAAGGCACTCTACGGGCAACTTTTTCATGCAAAGGGTGGTGCATGTATGGAATGAGCTGCCAGAGGAAGTGGTGGAGGCTGGAATAATAACAATATTTAAAAGGCATCTGGATGAGTACACAAATAGAAAGGGTTTAGAGGGATATGGGCCAAATGCTGGAAAATAGGACTAGTTTAATTTATGATATCTGGTTGGCATAGACGAAGGGTCTGCTTCTGTGTTGTACAACTGTGACTCTGTGATCTCACCAAGGTGCCCTGTACAGCTACAGTAAGACATTTTTGGTCTTGTACACAAACCCGTGTACAATGAAGACCAACATTCCATTTGTCTTTCTAACTCCTTGTGGCTCTTGCATACTTTCAATATTTGGTGTACAGAGACACCTAGGTCCCCTTGGACATCAACCCTTCCTCACCAATCACCAGTAACTCTGTCATTCTGTTTTTCCGTTAATTCAAATGTACCCCATCCACTAGTTCTCTATTATCTATTCTGTGTCATGTTTTCAAAAAAAACTCCACTACATCAGTCAAATGTTACTTCCGTTTCATAAATCCATGTTGATCTTGTGTAATCCTATTAGCATTTTCTAAGTGTTCTGTTATCACATAATGAACTCCAACATTTCTCTACTACTCGTGAAACTAACCAATCTGCAATTTCCTGTTATAACAAGGTGTAGAGCTGGATGAACACAGCAGGCCGAGCAGGAAGGCTGACATTTCAGGCCTAGACCCTTCTTCAGAAATGGGGGAGGGGAAGGGGGTTCTGAAATAAATAGGGAGAGAGGGGCAGGCAGATAGAAGATGAATAGAGGAGAAGGTAGGTGGAGAGGAGACGGACAGGTCAAAGAGACAGGGATGGAACCAGTAGAGGTGAGTGTAGGTGGGGAGGAGATAGGTCAGTCCAGGGAGGACGGACAGGTCAAGGGGGCGGGATAAGGTTAGTAGGTAGGAGATGGGGGTGGGGCTTGGGGTGGGAGGAAGGACAGGTTAGGGAGGGGGGATGAGCTGGGCTGGTTTTGGGATGTGGTAGGAGGAGGGAAGATTTTGAAGCTTGTGAAGTCCACATTGATACCATTGGGCTGCAGGGTTCCCAAGCGGAATATGAGTTGCTGAATATGAGGTATTGGAGATGGTCCAGGTGAACTTAAGGTTGGGGTGGAAGGTGTTGGTGAAGTGGATGAACTCCAATACCTCTCTCTCCTTCCTGCGCCTCTCTGTCTCCATCTTTGGCAACCACCTAGAAACCGATATCCATTTCAAGCCCACCGACTCCCACAGCTACCTAGAATACACCTCCTCCCACCCACCTCCCTCAAAAATGCGATCCTCTATTCCCAATTCCTTAGCCTCTGCCGCATCTGCTCCCAGGATGAGGCTTTCCACTCCCGTACATCTCAGATGTCCTCATTTTTCAATGTCCGCAACTTTTCCCCCCCTCAGTGGTCGAGAACGCCCTCTCCCGCATTTCTCGCAACTCATCCCTCACACCCCCTCCCCGCAATAACAACCAAAACAGAATCCCCCTTGTCCTCACGTACCACCCCACCGACCTCCGGATCCAACGCATCATCCTCCGACACTTCCGCCGTCTGCAATCCGACCCCACCACCAAAGACATTTTTCTGATGTTCACCTGCACATCTGCCAATGTGGTATACTGCATCCGCTGTTCCCGTTGTGGCCTCCTCTACGTTGGGGAAACCAAGCGGAGGCTTGGGGACCGCTTTGCAGAACACCTACGCTCAGTTCACACTAAACAACTGCACCTCCCAGTCACGAACCATTTCAACTTCCCCTCCCATTCCTCAGACGACATGTCCGTCCTGGGCCTCCTGCAGTGCCACAACGATGCTACCCGAAGATTGCAGGAACAGCAACTCATATTCCGCTTGGGAACCCTGCAGCCCAATGGTATCAATGTGGACTTCAGAAGCTTCAAAATCTCCCCTCCCCCTACCGCATCCCAAAACCATCCCAGCTCGTCCCCACCTCCCTAACCTGTCCTTCCTCCCACCTATCCCCTCCTCCCACCCCAAGCCCCACCCCCAT
>NW_025980589.1:0-5628 GCF_021869965.1 Rhincodon typus | reverse complement strand
CCACCTATGCTGCCAGACCCGATAAGAATACTGATGTTTGTTAAATAATTCAACATGGCATCAGAAAGCAGCTTTGGCAACAATCTTCTAACAGCCTTATGAAAACAAATGTAAGAAAAACAATTGAAAGCCTTAGTAAATGTTAGCATAAGTAAAAAGAAAATGTTGACTGCAATGAAAAAAAGAGGATGTCTTGTCCATTGGATACTGAACATAGGCACATTATACAATAACTCTTCACAACACGTCTGTCCGAGAAAACATGTTCTTCATCACATCTTAATCAGTTGCAACTTTTGAGAAAAAGGCTAAAACAGAATCTGACTCATATCTTAGCAGATGCTGAGAGATTTGGACCACATATGAATCTTCCTTCCATAGGCACAATGTTTAATTTATGTTTTGGATGTTTGTTTTAAATTTAGTCATTTTAAGCTGTTGTAAACCTGTATTTTGCAGCAGTTATCCCCTCGCTTTCTTTGTTCCCTGAAGTGAGAAAAGAGAGTACACCTTTATTTCTCTGAATTCTCTCTTCTCTCACAACACAGACAGCAACAGAATAACAAACATAATCAGGTTAAGGCTCCAACACTTCCTTGATGCAACTATCAGCTGGAGATTCAGCCAAAACCAATGAGTACACTGTTGAGAATGCTCACATTAATATATTGTGTCATTATATCTTTCTTCAGGAACTGTTTAATGCAGTAGTCATAGAAAAATGAATCAAACATCTACTTTTCCAGATATTGCACAATGAAGAAATGAGAAAAGATCATCAGAATATCAAGACCTTCACTAGCACTGACCAGGTGTCTATAGTGTATTGTACACATCTACACCAATCCAGTGGGATAGTTCTGCACACTAATTCATAAATCACTGTACTATAGGGCCACACATCTCCACTCTTTAACTCTGATCGGCTATCTTGAAGATTATCCAGTTTCATAGACTACTGGATCCTATTCTGTGTTCCAAAGCACTGGGACAGCATATCGACAACTTGTTCAGAAGGAATGCTGAGCTTTTAGCTGATGCTCTGTGCCAATTTCATTATGGTCCACTCTCTGTGTTCCATTCTTGGCAAGCTGAAGCACTTGCACCTATTTTCTCCACCAGACTCACTTAGGCCTTAGGTATAATGCAATGGAGCACAAAGCACAGTTCAGGCTTGAAACTTTACATGAGTTTCTCTCACTAAGTAAGTGGACATATATTTAGAAACAGAAACATTGAAGCGACTATTTGAGCACGTTTGAGGGATATCACAACTCAGCACATTTCAAACTGATACAAGAAGGACCTGCAGCTTCTTCCCATACCCCGATTCATGACGCTTTGAGGGAAATAACTTCTCCTCATCTCTGTTTTAAATAAAAAGAGAAACCTCTCTCCAAGTAGGCCCTTAGTTTCAATCTTTTCTGCCAGCCCGCATTCCTCAGTTTGCTTCTCCCCTAACTCAAACCTTTCTCTAACTTGAGCACTGAACACCACCTTCCATTGACAATAGTTCTTGCAACAGCTGCTCCTATTTCACAAGGCACTCAATTCCTGACTCCTTTTCCCCAGTTTGATAGTATTGCACATTTATCTAAGGGCAGTTGTACTACCTAGCATCTACATTGGCATAAAAAGTCTGGACGAGAGCTGGGCAGTATTCACTCCTAGAGATGGAAGGGTTTCTCAGCTGCTGAGTGGTGGAAAAAAGATCTTTATGACACAAAAGCTGCTCATTCATCAGCAGTTGCCTCTTACTGATCTTTATGTCCAGTGCGTTAAGTTGCTCACAGACTTGGTGCATTAAAGAATATTCATAATTTGCAATTTACAAGTGTTAATGGTTTAAAGGGATAGTTTTTAATACAATACTTATTATTGGATGGATCTTACATCCCTAACCTCCTCCACTGTCTTGTTACCTTCTATAAATGTTATTTTGTGTTTCAAATTACTTCTGTCTCTAATCTGCCTAAAAAAACCCTCATTGATAAACTTACCACAACATCGATCACTACATAATGCAAAGTGAGGTCAGTGGCGCTGCATGATTAACTTACAGCTCCATAAATCATGTCCTATACTGGAATCTAGACCTTGATACAGGACACGGTGAAACAAATAGCTACCTTCCTGTGTTTTGTAACTGTGACTTTAGACATTGTGTTATCAGAAGACTATCATGTCATTTAACTATCTCTCTATAGATAGATAAGTAATTTTTTTTTTGAATAAGTTAGCCTAACTGAAGCACACATATTGTAAATGCTTTCTTTGAATATTAAAACAGCTTAGAAACAGTTTTGTTAACACTGTTTATAGGGATTTTGACGAGAAACTAATTAATATAAATTACATGTAATTAGTGTATACAATTATACATAGCCACCATTAAAACAATGAATTACCTTGAAACATGAAAAATATTTTGTTTCATAATCTAAAATTTAGCAAAATTCATATAAAACATCTGGTGCAAATTTAAACAAGGCAATATTTTTTCTGCAAAACCTTAGAATTTTAGACTGTCCCAGCACAGTTGGCCATTCAAAACATTGGGCCCCATGCTGGCCCTTTCAAGGAGCTTTCTTGTCTTTTTGTTTCCATAGGATACCGTAACTAAAACAGGTTTATAATGCAGATCATCCTTCAGGTCTTAATCTTCAATGTCTAATCATAAAACAACTTGTAATAAGTGAAAATCTTTCTGGTTCACTGATATAAAAATCATGGTTTTCAAATGCTGCTATATTTACATATTACAACATACTCATATTCATTAGCCCCCCCAGCTGCTTAGTGACAAATCACAGAAGTCAAGCCATTTTCAGAAAGTTTGCAGTGTACTTCCGGCTAATAAGTTATACAATGTTAGCAAAGTCTGTGAGGATGAGCTGTCCAACAAACTCATGACAGTATTAAATAATCACTTTCAGCAAACAACACAAGTCACGACCATCAACACAGACATTATAAAAGCTGAACTCCATTTTAGATTTGCCAGAAGATATACAATTGTGAGCAGAATATTGCTGAGTATTAAAAAAATGAAGATCAAGATCCTACATCGTACTAAAGTAACTGTCTTCAAGCAAGTATAATTTCACAATTCACTGTAAAGATTTACTGTGAAGCATACAGCATTAGGCCATTAACCTTGCAATGTCTTCTACCAACTAGAAGGACAAGGGCAGCAGACACACAGGAGTACCATCACCTGTAAATTCCCTACTCCATCCTGACTTGGAACAAAATCGCTTTTGCATCCCCGTGGCTGAGTCAAAATCCTGTAACTCCATTCTTTTGAGCATTGTGGGTGTACCTGCACCACACAGACAACTATGGTGCAAGAAAGGTAGAGACTGAATACGCTGGGGATTTTCTCCCTGGACCATTGGAAGCTGAGGGGTGACTTTATAGAGGTTTACAAAATCATGAGGGGCATAGATTGGGTGAATAGCCATGGTCTTTTTCCAAAGGTAGGGGAGGCCAAAACTAGATGGCATAGATTTAAGGTGACGGGGCAAGATTTAAAAGGGACCTGAGGGGCAACTTTTTCATGCAGAGGGTCATGCCTGTATGGAACCAACTGCCAGAGGAAGTGGTGGAGGCGGGTACAATTGCAACATTTAAGAGGCATCTGGATGGGTACATGAATAGGAAGGGTTTACAAGGATACAGGCCAAATGCTGGCAAATGGGACTAGATTAGTTTAGGATATCTGGTTGGCATGGGTGAGTTGAACTGAAGGGTCTGTTTCCCTGCTGTATAATTCTATGACTTTATAAAGAGGGGTCACCACCACCTTCTTCAGGGCAATTAGCGATGGGCAATAAATGCTAGACCAATTGGCAACACCTACATCCCACAAAAGAATTTTTAAAAAGAGTGGTGTGAATGAAGCTACATTGCTACTTGAATAAATGGTGTGGGAATTTCAAATCCTTACTTGGGGTTTTTTCTCCTCTGAACAAAGCAGTAGCTGTCAGGGGTAATATTTCTGTCTATGGGAATTATTGTGGATGTGCTTGTACCAAGACGAAATAAAAGAAACAGTGGCGTTGCTGGGTCTTGATTTTTGCCAACTGGGACAGCAACTCTCAGAGGTGGAATATCCCTCATGGGGACATAAGCCATGAACCCAGGCAGCTAACTGCTCAAGGACTGCAAAGTGTGATCAGGTCTTCCCAGATCGGTGGAGACAAGCTCACCTGGTACTTTAACTTTTCTCCCAAATTCAGTCTAGTTCTGAAGGAGAATGTGTTTGTAACCTTCACAATTGTAACTGACTCAGACAGTAATCAGACAGAATACAAAACAAATGAATGAGCATGTCCATTATACTTGGCTTAAATATTTATAAGTTCCATAATTACAATTCCTATACTGGGCTACAGTATATAAAATCCGGGCCCACCCCTGGACTATTGACGACAACAGAATAATACTATTTGTGCTAAAATATAGAATTATATGTTTCAGCTTCTTGTAAAATTTAAATAAGGTAATGATGAGGTAATAACTCAGAGAAAGAGATCAAATCAAAGATTTCAAAGACACATACATACTCCCAAACAACGATGTGGTTCATAAATTTATGATGTTTTGGGATTGTATCTGTATATTTAGTGCAAATGAAGGAAACAAATGGAAGAGGTCATCTGCTCTGAAGGTTGTCTGACAGCAAGTCTGGGCAGTTGGAATGTTCTAGATCAAAAGGAAGGCTCAGATCTCTTCACTGGGAAGAATGTGCAAGATATTTACCCTTAGACACAATGTTCGCAGTCTTTGAGTTTACAAAGGCCAGACTTTGAGACTTCCAAAGTCCTAGAAAGGCATTGAAGGTACTGGATTATAAACAGTTGTACTGAGAGCTGTGCATTATTTCTGAGCTGAGAGAGAGTTGGGATCAAACACTAGCTAATGCGAATTCTATCTGAATGCAAGGTTAATGTGTTTGATGGAGTGGCGGGCAGAGAATGCCACTTTTGAGATCAGATTATATGCTGCCCTACAAATGAATTAACAGTTCAGATAGACAGCAGCTCCATGTGGTCAACAGAGAAAAAAGTGCTGCCTGACTTTGTGAGGTACCACAGTTTGATGCTGGGAGAAGGAACAGCAGAACTGCTGAAGGTAGATTTAGGAAACTATCTGAAAATTGAACAAGGCAGTCAACTGAATTTACTATTCAGCAAAATAGTTATACAGGAACCTCTTTCAGGCTGAGTTAGTGTGGGCTGTTTGAAATAATTACTGTAATTCTGTGCAGAATTTGATACAAGTTTTAAAAATGGGCAATTCTCTCTATGATTTAAAGTATAAGTTGCCTACAAAAAGAAAACTCTTTCAACAATGTTTTTCATCATTTGTTACAGTGAATGACTTCAAATGTGAAATCTGTAATTCTTTCAAACACTAATGACATTCAAATCCCGTTAAAGGTTATTGGTCTGTGTAGAAAGCAAGATATGTACATACAAACACACATAAACAGAAACATGTATATCAAGCACACATATCCCCACAGTCACATCAAGAACCAAGGTAAAAACTCATGAGATAACAAGATGCAGAGCTGGATGAACACAGCAGGCCAAGCAGCATCAGAGGAGCAGGAAAGCTGAC
>NW_025980588.1:0-5628 GCF_021869965.1 Rhincodon typus | reverse complement strand
AGGAAGGTTTAGAGGGATATGGGCCAAATGCTGGCAAATGGGATTAGGTCAGATTGGGACGTCTGGTTAGCACAGACAAGTTGGGTTGAAAGGTCTGTTTCTGTGCTGCATAACTCCGACTCTACTCATGCTGTAACTGAATGTAAATGAGACATTTTATTGTATAAAATACGAACTTCAAACTATTCTGATGGTTCAGTTAGACAAGTCAGTGCCGCTGAGCTGCACAGGCCAGAAAATTCTAGGTTTGATTCCTCCAGCAGGTTTTGGAAGCCCAACCAAGATTTGGAACTGAGGTGGGTGGGAGTTGAAGGTAACCATTTTTGGGATGGGCGGAATGGCAGGACTACCTGGATGCACATGGCACTGGTTGACAGGGCTAGTTCTAATGGGGCCCAGGCCTGCAGGCAGTGGGAGGCAGTTTCCATTGGCAGACTGGGTGGCCAGCACTTTAGGCAGGCCTAGAGACCCTTCCTGCCTGGCAGCCACATAGGCTGCCCTATGGAACGAATTCCCCCACTACAATGTTGGTCTGGCTATGTGATCTATTTTATAATTGAAGATTTTAAAGTTGGAGAGAGGGTTCCTCCATTTCAAAGTCCCCTCTCTCCTGACCTTTCCCATTGCAGCCAGTTGCTCCTTTCAAACTGGAAGGCCTCTGATTGGCCTTCTAGTTTCATGAATGTCCACTGCCCTTGTTGGATAGTGAGTCTGTCTCTGGGCTAATTTATTGGAGGGGTGGGGTTAACACATTGTTATACTCACAGGGAGGGACTGTTCCACCTGCCCCCTCCCCCCCCCACCAACCAGCAAAACAATCCCAACCTCTGTTTTTCAGCCCCAGAGGGAAATTCCTTTCACTGGTCTTGGTCAAGTTACCTAAAATTGGGGGTCATGCGAACTATTTCAGATACTTGGTTAGACAGGGTGCAATCAACAGTAGCTGTCCATTGCAATACTTTCCATGACAACCACATCCCTTCACCCACCCCACAACCTACAGATGCATTACAAATGGTACATTTTAATCAAGCATCCTTCAGGGTTTAAAACTTTTAGTAGCTTCATGTGGGCAAAACATCAATGTTATTAAACTTGAGGCATTAAACCCATTTTTATTTACAATTGTCCCTCTCAACTGTTCTTGTTTATCATTCCTGGGCTTCAAATATCCTACATGCTGTGCATCCTCCCTGTATCAAGTCTCTCCCTCTATCCCTCTTATTGCTGTCTTCTTTCATAGAACCCCCACAGTGTGGAAACAGGCCATTCAGCCCAACAAGTCCGCACCAATTCTCCAAAAAGTATCCCACCCAGACTCACCCACCTACCCTATCCCTGTAACCCTGCATTTCCCATGGCTAATCCACCTAACTTAGACATCCCTGGACACTACGGGCAATTTAGCATGGCCAATCCACCTAACCTGCACATCTTTGGATTATGGAAGAAAACCGGAGCACCCAGAGGAAACTCACACAGACACGGGGAGAATGTGCAAACTCCACACAGACAGTTGTCGAAGGCTGGAATTGAACCCAGGTCCATGGTGCTGTGAGACAGCAATGCTAGTCACTGTGCCGCCCCATATTTTTCTGTGACAAACAGAGAGATAATTTAGATTTCGTCATTTTTACTCTCCTGTTTCTCCTCAGTCCAACTAGTCCTTGTGTCTGTTATCCGTTCTTCCTGTAACCTCACTGTTGAAATCAAGACTCAGCAAACCATTTCCGACTCAAATTCATCTATTTCCAGTGGAACTCATCATTCTTCTCCTTGGGTCCCAGAATCCACAATTTTCAAACCAAAATTTGACACCATACAATTGCTATTTCAGTCATTTAGTTTGCCTTTTCTCCTTTTTTTAAATTCTTGGTGCCTTGACTTTGGTTCTTAATCAGATTGCTGAAAAAAAATCTCCCTGAACTCTACTCAATTCTCAGACCTATCAGCTGAACTTTTAAATCGACATAAGTTGTTATTATAGCTTAATCTGTGAACCCATTCATAGCTACTTACTGCAAATAAGAAAGAAATATTGACTGGAATTTGTTTATGGATCCTTGCTAAAGGTCTGTTGTTACACCAACAGAGTAGGAATATTTACTCAAAGAACAGTAGATCTAATTTATACATTTTACTTTCTCATTTCATTAGCATCTGTATGAACACACTTTTAAAATAAACAGAAATCAAATTGAAGTGGGCAATCCATTCTCACTGCCTGCCAACTGCCATACTTAATAATAAATGGAATGAGAAATTTTACTTTTGTGAAAATCACAAAAAGAAGATGCATATAGACTGGTACAGGAAATAAATCAACAAGAGCACTGGATTCCAACACAGGCACAACTAATTTACCTTAAATCACCCAGCATGTTTTCTATTTGTAAAATACAACTCATTGAGTTTTCTTTCTCCTTTGCTTATTTTTCTATTCCAAAGATGATGAATCATCCTGTGGAAGAAAGCCACAGGTGTCCGTGGTTCTGTGGTACCTTGGCCATGTGGCCTTTTATCAGATGGCATCTTGGTCAATGAGGCTTTGGTTGTCTAAACATAGTTATGATGAAACACAGGTGAGAAAATCTTAGTTCCATGGTGCATTTATTCACAGAGCCATGAGGCAGTTCTTCCTTATATCATGAATGAAATGCCTGCACTGAACTGTTTTATACAGTGCTTCTACGCAATTGGCATTTATACTTGGAATCACTTAAATTTTATACAAAATATAAGTAACATTCACTTTCAACTTACTCCCATTACCCTCCAAGTTTGATAAAATTAATCTTTTTACTTGTAGAGTGTCTCCTCTTCAATTGACCTAATTTACAGACTCAAGATCTATCTAATTAACATAATTGCTTAATGTTATCCTATTTGCATAATTGATATACATTCCATATTGTCTTTTGCGTGAAGGTGTTCACATTTTAAATCCCTGACTGATGTGCCTTCCCATAGTTCTCTGAATTTGGTCCCTAGGTCTTCCATCAATATTAACTAGATTCAAGCATGATTCATTCTATCTTGTTTCTGGCTGTAAAATATAACAGTTCCAATGAACTAAAAATGCTAACTAGGTTATGGCAATATTCACAGCACTTTAAAATAAAAGTCCTGCCATCCACAAAATCATTTTAAAACTGAAATATTTACAGAAAATTCTGTTTGGAATATGTTCTGTTTCTATATTATACACTAAGTAATTCTCCAAGCCAGTTCTGAGCAAACTGTGGTTACGGTTCTGAATTTAGCAAGAATACACAAAAAAAATCCTTAACTCGGAGATTCAGTAATGTCTGTTCATTCATTCCACTGTGCTGCTAGATTCAATCAATTTAGTTCATTTTCTCTAATACTATCAGCATTAATTGTGTATTATGTTTAAAAGAAAAATCAAAGAAAATGAAAATGTTAGTGAGGTTTATCATTTCTCTGAGTATTGTCTTGTTTAGAAAGGACACAGGTGTACAATCCTGATGAAGTAGCATGTACTGTTCAAGGATGTAATTTCTCACATGTTGAACCAACAGTCGGAGGCTGTGGGACTCACTGCAGGGGAGGGGAAATCCAAGGCAAATTCACCTTAGCTGCTCTTGAATAACTCTTGGCAGGTGGTACATAGACAGTGGCTTGGGAGCAGCAATCGATACCCTTCAGTCCTTTATTCATTTTTAGGCACAGTAGAAGCTAATAAAATCATAAAAGATCAACCTCACCTCTATGTCTGAATACAGCACTTGTTTTCTTTACAAAAGTATAATGGGGAAAGGAATTTGGAATTAAGAGAAGGGTGGATTTTTAACTTGCCCCAGATGTCTAGCTGACATTCGGCCACCCATCATAGAAATTTTCTTTTTATCATTTCCATTGAAATCAGTTTGACATTTTCCATAATTACCGGCTGATTCACAATGTCAGTTCCATGTACAGAAGGCAAGTTAAAAATCTATCCTAAGGAGTTGGAAATTAATTAAAGAATGTAGGTTGTGTGGTTTAAGCTCATATAGGAAAATTAAATTTATACATTTTCATTTATTTCATCCTGCTGCACTGAATCATTTTGGTAAGATCAAAATTGTATATTCTAAATTGCAAATACATGTACCTATGAATTTTTAACATGACCGGTTGGGCACAAACATGGCAGTGTTTCTTTCATTCCTCGCAGGAAATAAGTCCTGACTTTACAATTAGCAACAAAAACAGAAATTATTGGCGAAACTCAGCAGGTCTGGCAGAACTATCTGATGAAGAATCACTGGATTCCAAACTCTACTTTCTTCTCACGGATGATGCCAGATCCGCTGAGTTTCTCCAACAATTTCTGTTTTTGTTTCAGATCTCCAGCATCCGCAGTTCTTTGTTTTGTTTTACAATTAGTATATTGTCCTACTCAACAATTAGTGTTGAAGGCACAGAGTAAGGGAGAAATGCTAATAATAGATCCTAGAGTGTGCAATACTGTTATAACTAATAAAGGCTGATTTGACATCCCTTGTTACTTCTGTTCAAACTCTGGCTCTGGCAATTAACCAATTTGTTTGTCATAGTGTGATGACTGTCAGTCCATAATCTGGTCATTCAGTGAGATTCTTCACACGACTACATCCTGTCTCCAAGAGGCTATTTTAGTCAAGTGTGCTTCCTGAGGGGAAAATTGACATTTCATTCACTAACCTTCCAAGCAAGGGAGGTGTGAGTTGCCAATTCCATCCTCCTCCCCTTCCTAATTTTAGAAGCAGAAGCAACCTCGCCGATTACAACCAAAATAGTACAACAAGTCACATAACCCAACACATCAAAATTAAAACTGAAAGATTTCCATTTGCTTTCCTGGCTTTTGTTGGCATGCAACAAGCCTAGGTGTCGTCATTGTCTCTCTTTGAAGCAGGTCATTTTTGGGTCAGAGTATTTGTTGGAAAATGTGAGATTTCAACATAGCATGGCCTAAAATAAAAACAGAAAATGCTGGAAATACTCAAATAGGTCTGGCAGCATCTGTGAAAAAAAAACAGAATGATAACCAGAATTTTATCAGCACATCATGGTTTCACTGCTAGGACCAAACATAGGTCCCAAGCTTGCTTGCATGGGTCAATGGTGGAACAGCAAAGTGGATTTTTCTGGTGACAGCCAAACAAGAAGCTAATGCTGGGACTGCCATCCAAATTAAAGGTGGTGGCCTGTCTCTCCAAGTTGTTGGCTCACTTGGAGTTCTGTGATGTCACTGATGCAATCTCTACTGTGACTGCAGGGATATGGAGAGGGCACCAAAACGGAGGTGCCCTCTACTGTGCCAGGCAGGTGGATCTTGGTGATTATAGGTGACAATGGAAAACTCTACAGCAGGCACACCCTCCAATGGACATGGTGCATTTGAAAAGAAAGGTCTCCCCTCTTTCTAGCCCCATCCCAGAAGTGACTGGAAGGCAACCTTGATGTGTTTGGCAGTCTCCCAACATGGTCAGGGAGCCTTTCTGACACCAGTAAAATGCCAACTGGGGTGTAAAAAGGCTATTAATAGGCTGGTTAATTGGATTAATTGGCTACAAGTCAACAAGTGGCCAAGCAGCTGCTTTCAAAACATCCTGTGGCAGTGGGAGGACAAGACCCTCT
>NW_025980587.1:0-5629 GCF_021869965.1 Rhincodon typus | reverse complement strand
CAAGCCCCACCCCCATCTCCTACCTACTAACCTCATCCTGCCCCCTTGACCTGTCCATCCTCCCTGGACTGACCTATCTCCTCCCTACCTCCCCACCTACACTCACCTCTAGTGGCTCCATCCCCGCCTCTTTGACCTGTCTGTCTCCTCTCCACCTATCTTCTCCTCTATCCATCTTCTATCCACCTCCCCCTCTCTCCCTATTTATTTCAGAACCCCCTTCCCCTCCCCCATTTCTGAAGAAGGGTCTAGGCCCGAAACGTCAGCCTTTCTGCTCCTATGATGCTGCTTGGCCTGCTGTGTTCATCCAGCTCTACACCTTGTTATCTCGGATTCTCCAGCATCTGCAGTTCCTACTATCTCCCTTCATACCTTTGTTGGACAAAAAATTAACTCTCTCAGATTCAAAAGTCACAACTGATCGAGCATCCACTGCTGTTTGTGGAAGAGAATTTCAAACCTCTCCCACCCTTTGTGTGTGGAAGTGCTTCCTGACATCTCTCCCAAACAGTCTGACCCTAATTCACAGACTATGCCCTCTTGTTCTAGAATCCCCAACCAGTGGAAATAATTCATCTTTATCGACCCTGACTTTTTATGTTTATATTTTGAAGACTTTGATCAGGTCACCCCTTAATCTTCTAAATTCTAGAGAAAACAGGCCTCATTTGTCTCATCTCTCCTCATAACTAAATCCCTGAAATCCAAATATAATCCTTGTAAACCTTTATTGTATTCCCTCCAAAGCCAATATATTCTTCCGAAGGTGTGGTGCCCAGATCTGTTCGCGTTGCTCAGAGTGGTATAAATCCCTACCCAGGGCTTTGTATAACCACAGGATAACTCCTGTATCCTTGTACTCTAGTCCTCGAGATCTGAAGGCCAGCATTCCGTGGTCAACCTCGATTATTTTCTGCTCCTGTTTTGTGTCATTTTAAAGATCTGTGCACCTGAACCCCTAAGTCTCTGTGGACAGTGTAATAACTCAGGGACCCCAACTGGAAAGGAGTATTGTTTACTACTGTACACTAAAATAGAGGCACTACTGGTGGTCTACTTAGGCTAGTCCCAGCCCAGGACAGGCAGTTTTTCAGACCCATCCCTGGGTCTTCTTTATAAAGGGCTCAGCTAGGAAGGTCATTGCACAGCATAGTTAAGGAAGTGGTCCTAGAAATATCAGATGCATTGGTGGTCATCTTCCAAGATTCTTTAGACTCTAGAACAGTTTCTATGGATTGTAGATTAGCTACTGTAGCTCCACTGTTTAAAAAGGGACGTAGAGAGAAAACAGTGAATCATAGCTCAGTGAGTCTGACATTGGTTATTGGGAAAATGCTAGAGTCCATTATAAAAGATTTAACAGCAGAACACTTGGAAAATAGTGATACGATGCAGCATGGATTTACGAAAGGGAAATGATGCTTGACAAATCTACTGGAATTCCTTGAGTATCCAACTGGCAGAGTTGACCTGGGGACCCAGTAGATGTAGTTTATTTGGTCTTTTAGAAGGCTTTCAAGAAAGTCACACTTAAGAGATCAGTGTGTAAAATAAAAGTGAATAGGCTTGGGGGTGCTGTACCGACACGGATAAAGAATTGATTGGCAGTTTTGGTCTCCTTATCTGAGGAAACATTCTCTGGTGAGGGAGAGAATGCACTGAAGGTTTACCAGGCTGATTCCTGAGATGGCAGAATTGGTATGTGATGAGAAACTGGTTTGTTTGGACTATATTCACTGCAGTTTAGCAGAATCTGATGGAAGCCTCTAAAATTCTACCAGGACGAGGCAGGGTAAATGCAGGAAGGATGCTAGCAATGAGTCCAGACCCAGAGATCACAGTCTAAGGACACAGGTAGGCCATTTAAGACTGAGATGAAAAGCAATTTTTTTTTCACCAAGACAGTGGTGAGCCTATGGAATTCTCTGCCACAGAAAGTGATTGAAGCAAAAACTTTGAATGTTTTTAAGAAAGAGATAAGATCATAAGATCTTATTACCAATTGATCCTGCTCCCCCATTCAATAGAATCATGGCTGATCCAACATTCCTCACGTCCACTTTCCTGCCCTTTCCCAATAACCTTTGATTCGCTGACTGATAAAAAATCTATCGCAGCATTAAATATACACAAGGACTCTGCCCCCACAGCTCTCTGTGGCAAGGAGTTCCAAAGGCTCATAACCCTCTGAGAGAAGGAATTCCTCGTCACCTCAGTCTTTAACTGGTGCCCCTTTATTCTGAGACTGTGCCCTCTGATCCCCTAGACTGTCCCATGAGGGGAAATACTCTCTCAGCATTTACCGTGCCAGGCTGCTTAAGAATCTGACAGGTTTCAATGAGATCACCTCTCCCTCTCCTAAACTCCAGTGAGTAGAGTCCCATCCTGTTTAGCCTTTGCTCATGAGGAGTCCCTCCGTACCAGGGATCATCCCAGTGAGCCTTCCCCGAAGTTCCTCACCAGATGTGGCCTCACTAGCACCTTGTACAGTTACAGTAAGAATTCCCTACTCTGATACTCCAACCCTCCTGAAATAAGGGCCAACATTCCACTAGCCTCCTGATTACGTGCTGCCCCTGTGTGCTAGCTTTCCGGGTTTCATACACAAGGTATTTTAAAATTTGTTCACAGGATCCAAGCGTTGCTGGCTAGGCAGCATTTATTGCCCATCTCTAATTGCCCAGAAGGCAGTTCAGAGTCAACCACGTTGCTGTGGGTCTGGAGTCACATGTAGGCCAGACCAGGGAAGGATGGCAGTTTCCTTCCCTGAAGGACAATAGTGAACCAGATGAGTTTCCTCCAACACTCAACAATGGATTCACGAACATGATTATACACTTAATTTCAGGTTTTTAATTGAATCCAAATTCACATCTGCCATGGTGAGATTTGAACCCAGGCCCCCAGATCATTGCTAGGATCTCTGGATTAATAGTCTACTGACAATAGCACTAAGCCATTGCCTACCCTTTCTGCTGCAGCATTCTGAAATTTCTCTCCATTTAAATAATATTTTGTTCTCCCTTTGAAAATGAACAGCTTCACATTTTTCCACATTATACTCCATTTGCCAACATTTTGCCCACTTACTTAACCCATCAACATCTCTCTGTGATCTGTTTATATCCCAGCTATCTATCTGCCTAAGCATCTATTTTTGTGTCATTTGCAAATTTGGTTAAAGTACATTCACTTCCTTCCTCCAAGTCATTATTATAAATTGTGAAGATCTGTGGTTCCCAGCACTGATCCCTGTGGAACTCCACTGGTTACAGGTCACCAACCTGAAAAAGAATCCCTAATTCCCACTCACCACTCCTCTTTTTTATATATTTAACAAAATGCTCAATGTCACTTTTACTATTCCTCACTAGCTTGCCCTTGCAATTTATTTTCTTTCGATTATCTTTTTAATCTTCCATTGCTGGATTCTGAATTTTATCCCAGTTTTCAGGGCTGTCATGTGAATTTCTTTTAACTTTATACTCTCCTTCACTTCTTAGGTTACTTGTGGTTGGTTTATTGCTCTCTTAGAATCTTCCTTACTGGGATGCATTTTTGCTCAGACATGACTTATCTACTTAAATATCCCTCATAGTGGGTGACTTTACCTTCCCCAATATTGACTGGGTCTACCTTACAGCAAAAAGGGGTTAGACAGGGCAGAATTTGTTAAATGCATCCAACAGGGTTTCTTGAAACAGTATGTGGATAGTCCAACCAGAGGAGGGGCCACACTGGACATTGTATTGGCTAATGAGTCTGACCGGGTCACTGACCTTTCAGTCGCAGAGCATTTTGGAAATAGTGATCACAACTCCTTAAATTTTAAGATACCCATGAATAAGAATAAGTCAGGACCTTGTCGCGAGGTACTAAATTGGGGGAGGGCAAATTACGTCAGTATTAGGCAGGAGCTAGGGACAGTTAACTGGGAGCAGCTGCTATCGGGCAAGTCTGCATTTCACAGGTGGGAACTATTTAAAGACCTGCTGGGGAGAGTTCAGGACTAGCATGTTCCAGTAAAGAGGAAGGTCAAGGATGGCAAGGAAAGGGACCTTTGGAATATTGTGTTCAGTTCTGGTCACCTCATTACAGGAAAGATGTGGAAGCTTTAGAGAGGGTGCAGAGGAGATTTACCAGGATGCTGCCTGGACTGGAGGGCAGGTCTTACGAGGAAAGGTTGAGGGAGCTAGGGTTTTTTTCATTGGAGCGAAAATGGATGAGAGGTGACTTGATAGAGGTTTACAAGATGATGAGATGCATAGATAGAGTGGATAGCCAGAGACTTTTTCCCCAGGGCGGAAATGACTATTACGAGGGGGCATAACTGGAGGAAGGTATAGGGGAGATGTCAGAGGTAGGTTCTTCACACAGAGAGTGGTGGGCATGTGGAATGCGCTGCCGGCAGTGGTAGTGGAGTCAGATACTTTAGAGACTTTTAAGCGACTCTTGGACAGGCACATGGAGGATAGTAAAATGTAGGGTATGCAGGGTAGGTTGATCTTAGTAGGATAATAGATCGGCACAACATCGTGGGCCAAAGGGCCTGTACTGTGCTGTACTGTTCTATATTCCAATAACAAGGGAGGTTGTGAATTTAGTCAAAAGGGAAAAGGCAGCATAAGTAAGGTTTAGGAAGCTAAAATTGGACAGGGCTCATGGGGAGTATGAGGAAAGCAGGAAAGTCAAGCAGGGAATTAGGAGAGCAAGGAGGGGCTGCAAAATGACCTTGGCAAGTAGGGCTAAAGAGAATCCCAAGGTATTCTATACATACATTAAAATCAGAGGATAACTAGGGAGAAGGT
Organism: Rhincodon typus; assembly: GCF_021869965.1. Lineage (NCBI taxonomy): Eukaryota > Metazoa > Chordata > Chondrichthyes > Orectolobiformes > Rhincodontidae > Rhincodon > Rhincodon typus. The sequence continues at coordinate 821 of NW_025980587.1, read as the reverse complement.
ATGATCAGTCAAGGACAAAGGAAGGAACTTGTGCTTGGGCATGTGGGCGAGATTCTAAATGAGTACCTTAAGTCGGTATTCACCCAGGAGAAGGGCATGGAGGATAGAGAGATTAACGTGGGGCATGCTAATATGCTAGGGCATTTGGAGATCAAGAATGTAGTAGTGTTGGGCCTCTTAAAGAGCACGGAAGTGGCTAAGTCCCCAGGGCATGATGGCACCTACTCCAGGCTACTGAGAGGGGAAAGAGAGGAGATTGCTGGGGCCTTTTATCCTTGTTAGCCACTGAAGGGGTTGTGGACGACTGGCAAGTAGCTAATGTTGCTCCTCGGTTCGAGAGGGAAATAGGGGTATTCCAGGAAACTATAGACTGGTGAGTCTTACATCTATGGTTGGGAAGCTATTGGACAGAATTCTTATAGATAGGATTGACATGCATTTGGAAAAGCATGGCCTAATTAGGGGCAGTCAGCATGGTTTTCTGCAGGGCAGGTCATGTCTTACTACTGACTGAATTTTGCGAGGACGTGGCAAAGGTGATCAATGAGGGTAGAGCAATGGATATTGTCTTCATGGATTTTAGTAAGGCTTTTTAACAAGGTAGCCTCATCCAGCAGATTAAGATGCATGGATCCACGGTGACTTGGCCATACGGATTCAGAATTGGCTTGTCCGTAGAAGGCAGAGGGTAGTGGTGGGAGGTTGTTTTTCTGGCTGTCGGCAGGGATCTGTACTGGGACCTCTGATGTTTGTGATACATATAAAGAACTTGGAGGTAAATGTAGATGGGTGGTTTACGAAGTTTGCTGACAATAAAGATC
>NW_025980586.1:0-5629 GCF_021869965.1 Rhincodon typus | reverse complement strand
TCATTCTAAAGAGAAAAGCCATTGCCCTCTCAACCTTTCCTCGTAAGACCTTCCCTCCATTCCAGGCAACATCCTGGTAAATCTCCTCTGCACCTTTTCCAACGCTTCCACATCTTTCCTGTAATGAGGCGACCAGAACTGAACGCAATTCTCCAGATGTGGCCGAACCAGGGTTATTCCAACTGCATAGGTTTAAAGAGAGACAGAAAAGATTTAAAAGGGACCTAATGGATAACTTTTTCACGCAGAGGATGGTGCGTGTCTGGAATGAGCTGACAGAGGAAGAGGTAGAAGCTTGTACAATTAAAACATTTAAAAGACATTTGGATGGTACATGGATAAAAAAGTTTCCGAGGGATGTCGGCCAAAAACTCACAAATGGGATTAGTTCAGCTCAGGAACCTTGATCAGCATGGAAGAATCTAGTTTCTAGTAAGTATCATAGAGTTAGACAGCACAAGGGTCAGGGTCTGTGCTGCCTAACTCTATGATACTTACTAGAAACTAGATTCAGTCAACACAGCATAACTTCACTTTTTCAGAAAAGAAATCATTTGCAGGATGTGGGCATCACTGGCTGAGCTGGCTTAGAACTTGTTTCTCTAGAATTTAGAACGTTAGAGGATGATCTTCAAGGAATATTAACAGGAAATAGATAAACATTTTTCCCTCTGTGGAGATTCTAGAAATATGGAGGCATAGTCTGGGAATTAGCACCAGACCATTCAGAAGAGATGTAGGAAGCACTTCTACACACAAAAGCTGGTAAATGTTTGGAACTCTCTTCCACAAGCTGCAGTGAATGCTTAATCAGTGGTAATTTTAAAATCTAAGATCGATTATCTGTTTATTAGGTAAAGATATGATGGGATATCTTTATCTGCCAAAGGCAGGTATATGGAGTTAAGCCTCTGATCAGCCATGATCTTGTTGAATGGTGGAATAGGTTCAATGCACTGAGTGTGTTCAGTCCCGTTCCTATCAGCACTTGTTTCTCATTCAGCATGTCCTGTGGACAGCTAATTTTATCTCATCGGTTTCGCATCAATGTTTCTGAGACAATTGTTAGAGTCCTCACTAAAAAATACTACCTTACCAATGGTGCCCTGTATATCTCAGCACTATGCTGGCTGATATGATCTCCTGCACTTATCTCCCTGTTGGGTTTTGGGCAATCTGAATAGAGCTACAAGTAAGTATTAAACACAACAGTTCACAAAGAAAACATCAACAACAACTTGAACACAACACACAACAGCTGTTTCCTTCAGTCAAAGGGTCAATAACAAAGGATCATAATTTTTAAAACAAAAAGCAGGAGGTTTAGAGGGGATTTGAGACAAAGGATTTTTCAGCCAGAGACCTGGAATGCACTGCCTGGGAGGATATTGAAGCAGGGAACCGCAGAACTTTTAAAAATGACTTGGATGAACAATTGAAGTGTCATAACATTCAAGAGTACGGATCTAATGTGGGAAAGTGGGACTAGTGTAGGTAGTTGTAAATTTTTGGCAGTATAGATTCGATGGCTGAAGGGGCTCCTCTGTACTGTATGGCTTCATGATTGAGTGTTATCAGCTACAAGTGATTGTAAATTACTAAGAATGAATATTAAATGTCACACACATTGTGAATGACTATGATATCCTTAGTTTTGTACCTTATTGCTGCTATATCAAAAACCTGCATTTATATAGTGTCATTAACTGAGCAAACAATCCCAAGGCACTTTGCAGAAGCATTATCAAACAGATTCGAACATTGAATTACCTTAAGAGATATTTGGAGTGGTGTGTGAATGTTTGATCAAAGAAAGAGGTTGAAGGAGTATTTTACATTCAAGGAAAAAAAGTAGAGAGGCCTAGAAGCTAATCAAGAGAAAGCCAGAACTTAGGAGCTGGGCAGCAGAAGGCTGCCTTTGGTGGTGTGATTAACATTGAAAACTGCTCAAGCGGTCAGACTGAAGGAATGCAGACCTCTCATGGGCCACCTTGTTGGAAGAGAAACTCTTTCTTCCCTTAAAAAAATGTGCTGTTTGAAGAGTAGTCAAGTAGATAATGCAGTGGATTATAATTCTCCCAGTCTCTGAAGCGATCTGAAAATTCTTTTATTTCTCTGGACACTGTGATTATATATATTTCATACATTATTTTTCACCTGCCATTATTGATAATGGGAATCACATCAGAAGAAAAACATTTTTTGAGGCTTAATGCATGAAAAATGCTTTGAACTTTAATCTTGTCCGATGTTTCTGTTAATATGAAAGCACGTGTTATGATGTTCATCTTCTAAATAGAAGTGTACAGTCCAACCTCATTCTCCACAACTCCAATATGCTTTATATGTGATAATGGTGCCACAGATAGCTTTGAGCCTGTTATTATCTGGAAGTTACTATGGTTACAGCTGGCATTCAGCGGGGCTCCTGGGGAAGTGGTTCCGGTTGGTTTGATATTACACTTACTGCATTAGACAATGCATGTTTATCACGGTGGTATTAATAGCCACATATGTTGCATAATTGTACTTTTTCCCATCAAATTAGGGTGTCATATGAGTGGAATCACTGATTGTTTAATATTTCATATGAATAAGTACTCAATTGCCCAGTGTACTTGCTTCAGATATATAGTTCACTCTGTACAGAGTTCCATCATTCAATATGTTTATAATGAAACTTCACAGGGTGTCTTGTTCCATCACATATTGTATCCATTACCTTTTCTTCTCCAGATGAAGTATTTATTCTGCAAGTTGAGTACTCCCTTTGAACAATATATTTTCAAATTTTACCTCCTTCACTTTAAATAGTGAAATAATTTGATGTAAGACTCTGAGTCTCAGATGAATGGCAGTCACTTACTCAGAACTGTGAATTATTATATTCTACAATCACTCGTTTCAATGGGGCCATAATGCTGAGCAGTCAATTGCTTCAGGCCCCACTTGCACGGAACTAGCGTTAAACATCTTTGTGCTCCCTTGCACTTTTTGTTTCTAAAACACAGCAAAACAATGAGCAGGTTCTGATACATCTTGAGGCCATTTCTAGTCTTCCAAACACACTTATTCTAAAGTTTGTTTTCAATCACTATTTAGGCCTCTGCTTAAAGGATTTTGCCCAGTGACAGGCAGCACATTTTAAGAAGGCTGCAGAGGTGTGGGAGATGTTGCAGCGAAGATTTACTAGAATGGTATTTGGGGAGTAGTGGCAGCATAATGGTAATGTCAGGTATCCAGAAATCTGGACACTTTGGCCAATTTTATGGGAACACAAGTTCAAACCCCATTACAGTAGCCGTTTTCATTTAACTTCAATGTCTACATGTGGAATGTAGGGCAACTCCTGTTATCACAAGGTTCTGTTGGTTAAAAATCCATGTGGCTCACCTAACCTCCTTGAGGGAAGGACATCTCTTGTTATTCCTTGCTCTGACTTCCAAACACACAACAAATATTGAACTTGCCAGTGAAACCACTCCCATTATTTGGAAAAGACTTTTTAAAAGTATTTCAACCATGTAGAAAAGTTAGAATTGGTAGTTTCTGTTTGTTATTAGCTTGTTTGTTCGAAAAGTGAACACGGGAATGTGATTTGAGAGAAGTGGAGAGATTTTGAAACATTAAGTGAAGAGAACTTGTTTTCACTGACTGTAACCAGAAGATGTCAATTCTGAGATAATGGACCAAAAAATAACTGGAGAAATGGAAGGCTCTTTTTTAGCAGAGTTGTTCAGCTCTGAAATATGTGTGTGAAAGAGCAGTGCAAGCAAATTCAAGGAGAACATTTGAAATGGAATTGGATAAATACTTAAAGGTAGATTTGTAAGGCTTTCGAGAAACAAAAGAGGTGGCAGGATTAAGTGATGGGATCTGCAAAGAGCCAACACAGTTATGATGGATTAAATGGCCTCATCAGATGTTGTATAATTCCATGACAATTATACCTACGACCAGATCAACCCAAAGGCTCATCTATGGTGTACCATTAGCATTACAGCAGAAACAGGGCATGCAGCCCCTTCAATCCATACTGGTATTCCTGTCTTTCTTCATCTACTCTCACCACAAAGTCCTATTTTCTTCTCCCTCATCAAGCCTCTTCTTCAAACATCAAAGTTATTTTCCTCAATCACTCCCTCAGGTAGTGGGACCAAATCTCTCAGCACTATCTAGGTAAAGAAGTAACTTCTGAATTGCGAAGAGACATCAAGTTGATAATATACTTTGTGAATTGTTTTGCCTTTTCATGCAGTGATTTAATCGCACCTGAACTGCAATGGTTCATTGAACGTTTTTTGAGTTGTTGTCAGTGCTTGGAGATTATAGTGACAGAGGAATTCAGTAGCGTATCTATTGACAGCATCATGTGTGCCGGACTAATAGTGAGACACACAGCAAAGAGTGTATCTTGCAGCTTGCAATGTCAGTCTCCTCTGTTAACTGAGTCTGTTTAAACAGCTGACTGCAGCAAACAGTCCACAGTGTCTATGTCGAAAATGCTACAAGAATAACTCATGATGGAAACTGTTGCAAGATTTCCCAATAAAATATGATATCTCCAGCAAAATGCAGTTGAGTAGAGAAAGATTAGCAATATTAATCGATTATATATTCAGTGAAATGCCATGCATTTAAAGGATAGTTAAAATGAATTCTATACTATAAACCAATTCCAAGCATTCCCAACTATTATGTCTCTGAAAGGAGGAACAAACTGTACCAAAAGTATGAACATCTGATTTAATTGACAAAATGGTCAATTTATTTATTTTTCTTATGGTTATCTCAAACAAAAGATATGTTTACCAGGTTGCTTCAATAAACTGTAAGATAGCTCATTTATTAAAGACAAAATTCTTACATTAAGAAGCAAACACTGGTTTTCAACGAAGCTAGAAAATTACATCACTGTGTTTATCCCATACATACACACATTCATACACAGACAGGACAAGGCAATAGAGCTCTTCAGAGTATTATGGATTTGTAAGAATGCCCTGTAGGACAAGAACAGAAGACTTCTCACAGGCTCTGTTATTTCCTCTTGATGAGATCTAATTGCTCTCTGTTACAGAACAATGATGGGCCCTTGGGTCAGGTGGTACATCAAATAGACCTAGGTCTTTGGTTTGAGTTAACACTTCCAGCTTTCAGAGTCCATGAGAGCACCAAGGATACTGTCTGCTAGAAATTTCTATGATTCCCAAAAAAAAACTTCATTGAGATACTTCTTCATTTGGTTTTCTCCAGGATTATCTTTTACACACTGAAAACAATAGAGAAATTTTTGCAAAGCTCTTCACCACCTGCCTGCATTCCTCCAACTTCCATTTTTCAGGAGTGATAGAATTTGCTATTTCCAGCTTGAAGGCATTTTTTTCCAATTCCCAAATGTATGACAGACAGGGAACAAATATCCAGAGGCTGCTGTTAGGGAACAACAGCAGAACTCCTTCAGGGATAGTAGGAACTGCCGATACTGGAGAATCTGAGATAACAAAATGTAGAGCGGGATGAACACAGCAGGCCAAGCAGCATCAGAGGAGCAGGAAAGCTGACGTCTCGGGTCTGGACTCTTCAGAAAAATGAAGAAGGGTCCAAACCTGAAACATCAGCTTTCCTG
>NW_025980585.1:3963-5631 GCF_021869965.1 Rhincodon typus | reverse complement strand
CCTCATAAGACCTTCCCTCCATACCAGGCAACATCCTGGTAAATCTCCTCTGCACCCTTTCCAATGCTTCCACATCCTTCCTATAATGCGGTGACCAGAACTGTACGCAATACTCCAAGTGCGGCCACACCAGAGTTTTGTACAGCTGCGACATGACCTCATGGCTCCGAAACTTAATCCCTCTACCAATAAAACCTAACATACTGTACACCTTCTTAACAACGCTATCAACCTGGGTGGCAACTTTCAGTGATCTATGCACATGGACACCGAGATCTTTCTGCTCATCCACACTACCAAGAATCTTACCATTAGCCCAGTACTCTGTATTCCTGTTACTCCTTCCAAAGTGAATCACCTCACACTTTTCCGCATTAAACTCCATTTGCCACCTCTCAGCCCGGCTCTGCAGCTTATCTATGTCCCTCTGTAACCTGCAACATCCTTCTGCACTATCCACAACTCCACCGACTTTGGTGTCATCCGCAAATTTACTAACCCATCCTTCTACGCCCTCATCCAGGTCATTTATAAAAATGACAAACAGCAGTGGCCCCAAAACAGATCCTTGAGGTACACCACAAGTAACTGAACTCCAGGATGAACATTTCCCATCAACCACCACCCTCTGTCTTCTTACAGCTGGCCAATTTCTGATCCAAACCGCTAAATCACCCTCAATCCCATGCCTCTGTATTTTCTGCAATAGCCTACCATGGGGAACCTTATCAAACGCTTTACTGAAATCCAAATACACCACATCAACCGCTTTACCCTCATCCACCTGTTTGGTCACCTTCTCAAAGAACTCAATAAGGTTTGTGAGGCACGACCTACCCTTCACAAAACCGTGTTGACTATCCCTAATCAAATTATTCCTTTCTAGATGATTATAAATCCTATCTCTTATAATCCTTTCTGACACTTTACCCACAACCGAAGTTAGGCTCACTGGTCTATAATTACCAGGGTTGTCTCTACTCCCCTTCTTGAACAAGGGGACAACATTTGCTAGTCTCCAGTCTTCTGGCACTATTCCTGAAGACAATGACGACATAAAGATCAAAGCCAAAGGCTCTGCAATCTCCTCTCTAGCTTCCCAGAGAATCCTAGGATAAATCCCATCCGGCCCAGGGGACTTATCTATTTTCACACCTTCCAGAATTGCTAACACCTCCTTATGAACCTCAATCCCGTCTAGTCTAATAGACTGTATCTCAGTATTCTTCTCGACTACATTGTCTTTTTCCTGTGTGAATACTGACGAAAAATATTCATTTAGCACCTCTCCTATCTCTTTGGACTCCACGCACAACTTCCCACTACTGTCCTTGACCGGCCCCAATCTTACTCTAGTCATTCTTTTAGTCCTGACATACCGATAGAAAGCTTTAGGGTTTTCCTTGATCCTACCTGCTAAAGACTTCTCATGTCCCCTCCTGGCTCTTCTTAGCTCTCTCTTTAGGTCCTTCCTGGCTAACTTGTAACTCTCAAGCGCCCTCACTGAGCCTTCACGCCTCATCTCTACATAAGCCTCCTTCTTCCTCTTGACAAGAGATTCAACTTCTTTAGTAAACCACGGTTCCCTCGCTCGACCACTTCCTCCCTGCCTGACAGGTACATACTTCTCAAGGACACGCAGCAGCTGTTCCTTGAACAAGCTCCACA
>NW_025980585.1:0-3863 GCF_021869965.1 Rhincodon typus | reverse complement strand
ATAGAAAGCTTTAGGGTTTTCCTTGATCCTACCTGCTAAAGACTTCTCATGTCCCCTCCTGGCTCTTCTTAGCTCTCTCTTTAGGTCCTTCCTGGCTAACTTGTAACTCTCAAGCGCCCTCACTGAGCCTTCACGCCTCATCTCTACATAAGCCTCCTTCTTCCTCTTGACAAGAGATTCAACTTCTTTAGTAAACCACGGTTCCCTCGCTCGACCACTTCCTCCCTGCCTGACAGGTACATACTTCTCAAGGACACGCAGTAGCTGTTCCTTGAACAAGCTCCACATTTCAATTGTGCCCAGCCCCTGCAGTTTCCTTCTCCATCCTATGCATCCTAAATCTTGCCTCATCGCCTCATAATTGCCTTTCTCCCAGCTATAACTCTTGCCCTGCTTTATATACCGATCCCTTTCCATCGCTAAAGTAAACGTAACCGAATTGTGGTCACTATCACCAAAGTGCTCTCCTACCTCCAAATCTAACACCTGGCCTGGTTCATTACCCAGTACCAAATCCAATGTGGCCTCGCCTCTTGTTGGCCTATCTACATACTGTGTCAGGAAGCCCTCCTGCACACATTGGACAAAAACTGACCCATCTGAAGTACTCGAACTATAGCGTTTCCAGTCAATATTTGGAAAGTTAAAGTCCCCCATAACAACTACCCTGTTACTTTCGCTCCTATCCAGAATCATCTTTGCAATCTTTTCCTCTACATCTCTGGAACTTTTCGGAGGCCTATAGAAAACTCCCAACAGGGTGACCTCTCCTTTCCTGGTTCTAACCTCAGCCCATACTACCTCAGTAGACGAGTTGTCATCAAACGTCCTTTCTGCCACCGTAATACTGTCCTTGACTAACAATGCCACATCTTCCCCTCTTTTACCACCTTCCCTGATCTTACTGAAACATCTAAACCCCGGAACCTGCAACAACCATTCCTGTCCCTGCTCTATCCATGTCTCCGAAATGGCCACAACATCGAAGTCCCAGGTACCAACCCATGCTGCAAGTTCTCCCACCTTATTCCGGATGCTCCTGGCATTGAAGTAGACACACTTCAAACCACCTTCCTGCCTGCCGGTACACTCCTGCGACCTTGAAACCTTATTTATTACCTCACTACTCTCAACCTCCTGTACACTGGAGCTACAGTTCAGGTTCCCACCCCGCTGTTGAATTAGTTTAAACCCTCCCGAAGAGCATTAGCAAATTTCCCCCCCAGGATATTGGTACCCCTCTGGTTCAGGTGTAGACCATCCCATTTGTAGAGGTCCCACCTACCCCAGAATGAGCCCCAATTATCCAGGTATCTGAATCCCTCCCTCCTGCACCATCCCTGTAGCCACGTGTTCAACTGCTCTCTCTCCCTATTCCTCGCCTCGCTAGCACGTGGCACGGGTAACAAACCAGAGATAACAACTCTGTTTGTTCTAGCTCTAAGCTTCCACCCTAGCTCCTTGAATTTCTGCCTTACGTCCCCATCCCTTTTCCTACCTATGTCGTTGGTGCCTATGTGGACCACGACTTGGGGCTGCTCCCCCTCCCCCTTAAGGATCCCGAAAACACGATCCGAGACATCACGGACCCTGGCACCTGGGAGGCAACACACCAACCGCGAGTCTCTCTCGTTCCCACAGAATCTCCTATCTGTCCCCCTAACTATGGAGTCCCCAATGACTAATGCTGTCCTCCTCTCCCCCCTTCCCTTCTGAGCAACAGGGACAGACTCTGTACCAGAGACCTGTACCCCATGGCTTACCCCTGGTAAGTCATCCCCCACAACAGTATCCAAAACGGTATACTTGTTTTTGAGGGGAATGGCCACAGGGGATCCCTGCACTGTCTGCCTGTTCCCTTTCCGTCCCCTGACTGTAACCCATCTACTTTTTTCCTGTACCTGAGGTGTGACTACCTCCCCGTAACTCCTCTCAATTACCCCCTCAGCCTCCCGAATGATCCGAAGTTCATCCAGCTCCAGCTCCAGTCCCCTAACACGTTTCCGAGGAGCTGGAGTTGGGTGCATTTCCCGCAGATGAAGTCAGTGGGGACACTAGTGGTGACCCTTACCTCCCACATTCTACAGGAGGAGCATACAACTGCCCTAACATCCATTCCCAAACAGACAAATTAAAAAAAAATACTAGTAGCCTTACCAAATCAGCGCTCAGAACCTTTTTTGTTTGGTTAGAGGAGGAGGATGGGTGGGAGACACGGGTAAAGCAACCGCCCAAATATATTACCTCACTTACTCCAAAAATGGAGTCACGCGAGGTAAGACTTTTATAACCGAAAAGCTCACCTTCCCAGGCTGCCCTCGCGCTTCCTCCCGGACTCCCGCTGCTGAAACAACTGAAAGCTGGACACAATACTCCAGATGTGGCCGAACCAGGCTTTTCTGGAGCATAACTTCACGGCTCTTGAACTCAATCCCTCTATTAATGAAAGCTAACACACCATACGCCTTCTTAACAACTCTATCCACCTGGGTGGCAGCTTTCAGGGAACTGTGGACATGAACCCCAAGATCCCTCTGCTCCTCCACACTGCCAAGAATCTTTCCGTTAACCCTGTATTCTGCTTTCAAATTTGTCCTTCCAAAATGAATCACCTCACGTTTCAGGGTTAAACTCCATCTGCCACTTCTCAGCCCAGCTCTGCATCCTATCAATGTCCCTTTGTAACCGAGAACAACCCTCCACACTATCCACAACTCGACCCACCTTCGTATCATCTGCGAACTTACTAATCCACCCTTTCACCCCTTCATCCAAATCATTTACAAAAATCACAAATAGAAGAGGACCCAGAACAGATCCTTGTGGTACACCACTCGTAACTGAGCACCATGTTGAATATTTTCCACCCACTACCACCCTTTGTCTTCTGAGGGTCAGCCAATTCTGAATCCAGTCTGCCACATTTCCCCCTATCCCATGCCTCCTTACTTTCTGCATGAGCCTATCATGGGGAACCTTATCAAACACTTTACTTAAATCCATGTATACCACATCCACTGCTCTACCTTCATCCACGTGTTTGGTCACCTCTTCAAAGAAGTCAATAAGGTTTGTGAGGCATGATCTATCCCTCACAACTCCATGTTGACTGTCACGAATCAAACTGTGCCTTTCCAAGTGATCGTAAATCCTATCTCTCAGAGCCCTTTCCAGTAATTTGCCCACCACTGACGTAAGACTAACTGGCTTGTAATTTCCGGGGTTATCCCTATTCCCTTTTTTGAACAAGGGAATGACGTTTGCCTCTCTCCAGTCTTCCGGCACTATACCCGTGGACAGTGAGAACGAAAAGATCATCGCCAAAGGCCCTGCGATCTCTTCCTTCGCTTCCCATAGAATCCTTGGATAAATCCCATCAGGCCTGGGGGACTTATCTATCTTCAAGTTCCTCAAAATTCCTAGCACATCTTCCTTACCAACAGCGACCTCCTCTAGCCGACCAGCCTGTTTCACACTGTCCTCCTCTACAACTTGGTCCCTCTCCGTTGTGAATACCGAAGAAAAGTATTCATTAAGGACCTCTCCTATCCATTGAGGCCAAAAATCTGTTGACCTGCCAACTCTTTGTACCCAATACCCCGTCCGATGAATGAAAGCATGCCGTATGCCTTCTTGACCACTCTATCAAACTGCGTTGCCACCTTCAGGGTACACTGGACCTGAACACCCAGATCTCTCAGTGCATCAATTTTCCCCAGGGCTTTTCCATTTACCATATAGTTCGCTCTTGAATTGGATCTTCCAAAATGCATCACCTCGCATTTGCCTTGATTGAACTCCATCTGCCATTTCTCTGCCCAACTCTCCAATCTATCTATATTCTGCTGCATTCTCCGACAGTC
>NW_025980584.1:0-5631 GCF_021869965.1 Rhincodon typus | reverse complement strand
GATGCTGCCAGACCTGCTCAGCTTTTCCAGCAACTTTGTTTTTGTTCTTGATATACATATATGCTGTGTTAGTGTGTGAATTCTTCTTTGTAAGAAAGTATGTTGTCTTAGGAAAGATTAGCATAAAGCTTCTTGTTGCTTTTAGCTCAAAATGCTGGGACACAGCATATCTTCATGATGAAATGTAAAGGATTTGCAACAAATTCTGCATTGCAGTCTCTTCTGTACTTTATAGATCATTCCAAAAATGTGTGAAATAAGCCTGGCGATAATTAAACTTCTTTACCAAATCAATGTGTTACCTTTAACACTTCAACTAATTCCAGCATTAGCAAACCAAACGAGCTGACAATGTTTATGTTATGCTAATGTTTTTTTGCTCAACGTGTTCAACTTGAATTTAAAACTCTGAAGAATTTATTCACACAGTATCTGAGTAAGAAATGATTTGGACCTATCGAGGAGGGCAGGGAAACAAATGTTAAACAAGTATTTCTGAAAATTTTCACTGTTTTTAAAAAAGAATATGCAATAACTATACTGAATTGTTCATAACTGTTCAAATATTCGTGTTTCCACATCAGAAATGTTTGCTTTCAGTTTATCTGAGCTGTGTGAAAGATGGTTTTTCCCACAATTTGAGATTTCTAATAAATTTGTTGTAATGATGCTGTATTTATTCTTTACGGCTGGGAGTATAGGCTGTTGATCTGGTTGCATCTCCTTCCAGGAGGTCTGCTGCCATAGTTTGCCACGTGTCTGGCTTGTGTCATCCTCACATATTCACTGTGGCTTGCGTTCAACCACTTTTTGACATCCATCATCCAACTATGCCTTGATTGACCCCTCTTTCTGCAGCCCTCCACTTTGCCTTGAACAAGAGATCCCTGTTGCTTTTCAACTCTGATCAAATGGCCAAAATGCTGACATTTTCTTTTTCTGGCAGTGAATAAAGAACGATTTCTTCTGCAGGGCTCTTTTTATATCTAAATTATAATATGCTCCATTTTGTCACATGTAAGGAAATCTCTGCTTATCATCAAGTGACAGAGAATTACATTACTGTATCTAGCAAGTAGCCGGGACACTTCAAATTGTTGCATTTTAAACTGTTACTCTTTATTTTGTACCTTGAAATAATTAAGTGTGATAAAATGCAGCTTTTATGTGTTCATTCATACTGTTGAGATTGTAGCATTTAAGCACGGGTATTCCAGTGCTTGAAACATTTGTTCCTGCCTAGTAACAAAGGCAAACCTCTCTGGAGAGTTTTGATATGTCACACAGGTCAGTTCAAGTGTCAGTGAACAACAGTTCAAGGGTCAGAGTCAGTTTTATTCAGGGAAAGAGTGAGAAAGAGAGAAGGCAAGTCTGTGTTGGTCAAAGGCAGTAGAAGCGGAAGCTAGGTACCTTCAGACAGTTGATCAATCAGGTATTTAGGAACAGAGGAAAAGGTTCCAGACACCAGGGATATGAGCAGTGTTCAGGACATTAGGGCTCAGGAAAAATCTAGAGGAGCTAAGAGGTAATGAAATGTCACTGGCTCTACGTTGGAGAGAATTTGAGCTGAGAAAAAGACATGGGAGCAATTGATAGACAAATGCAGCTGAAATTTTGAGTGAGCATTTACTTAGAGTAACTGAGAAACTTTGGAGTTCAGAAGATCCCAGGGCAATGCCAATTTAGAAAAAAAAATGCTGTTATGAAAGAGATGTAATTTTGGCCATAAGTAGGTGCTGCAGTACAGCCTCTGGAATCCAGTAGAATTCAGTCTCAGAGGACAAGATTGAACTATCAAGATATGTGCAGTCATTGAGGCAATCCATGCTGGTGTGGCTTTTGAGGGCACTCTGAACTTAAATGCTCAAAAATAAGGAATTAGAATCTCTTGTAAAGAGATGAAATAAAAAGTTTTAATGAGATTTGGTAATGCCAGAGTGACTAACAATTGGGTGGGTTGCTGAGAATTCTGTAGGTTCAGTTTGACAGTATCCATTATTTGAAGTACTGCATGGAGAGTGAAACCCCAATTTGTTTGTGAACTCATATTTACCTCACATTAATTCTAAATGTTAATGTGTTTTATACCTACTCTAGGTTGTTTTATTTTCTACCGTTGTGAAGTAAAGCTTATTATGTTTGTTTAAAATCTGTGGAAATGTGTGCCTTTATTTTCTGGGTAACCACCGAACCTTCAATATTTGCCTACGTTAAAAAAAGAAGTATTCTCTAACCAGATTGAAGCACACAATTGGCAGCCTTGCCTCAAATTGTAACATACGACAATATCCATTCTGCTGTGTCTTTCAAGGTTCAGAACATCAAAAAGTGTCCCACATCCAACAAAGTATAGGCACTATTGCAATGCAGGAAACAGGCACACTGAAAAGGAAAAGGTGAAGTATCAACTAGAACATCTCTTTTCAGTGATGATGATTCAGGAATAAATATTAATCAGTACAGAAGATGCAACCCTCAGGCTGTCCTGAACATTTTTTCTGTTCACCCGACAGGCCAGACATATACTGATTTCTTGTATACAAGTCAGTTTAGTCCTATTGAACTTGGATCCAAGTCCTCAAGACTTAAGACACGAGATTGCAGACATTGATCAAAGGTTTAAATATTTAAACTATTCAATATAGCCCTTATGTTCGTGCATTTATAAGGTTAAGAAGCATCAGAAGTAACGTTTATATGTTGATTTATGTTGTTTCATATCTGACAGATTGTAACATGCCACACAGAAGAATGTAGGAGAAAAGCTAGAGCTTGCTTACTTTCTTCAACATTCATTTCATTCTCAGTTGTTACAAATCCAATTTCAAATGTGTACTTAAAGTGGTATGAGTTCCATTGTGACCTTTACAGATGTTGTATGCAGTTTGAGCAATGCCCAGATATCACATGGCTTATTCATCCAAGGTTAGTGCAAATTGTAAAATTAACTCCACTCAGTTACAGCCATTAGCGAAGCCTATCTTGACATCAGCAACAACTCGCTGGATCTTTTAACCATGTTCCAGGCATCAAGGTAAGGTTCTCACCGACTGGTGGTGGGTTTCCTGTTAGGGGCACTTCTGTTTGTTCATGATCTTAGTGCCTGCCCATCCTGCCTCATTAAATGCAACTTCCTATCTGACCAGCCACTGCAAACAGCCAAAGCATGAAAATTCTCGATATGCAAGTCAGAGCAGGTACCCGGCAGCTTTGGACAAGACCTGCATTGGAAGGTGCACAGACAATTAGTAGTGAAAAGCTGTTGAAAGGACTCTCGGTGCATGGGGGCATTTATCCAGCCCACAGATTGTACCAGGCTGCATCTCAGGGCTGCCCACTGCAGTCCCTGTGCTGCAGGTAGATCAACATTGCTGTTAGAGAAAGAATTTCAGAGTTTTGACCCAACAAAAGGACGGCAATATATATCCAAGTTAGAGTTGTGAGTAGCTTAAAGGAGAACTTGCAGTTGGTGGTGTTCCCATCTATCTGCTGCTTTTGTCCTTCTAGATGCTAGTGATTGTAGGTTTGGAAGGAGCTATCAATGGAGCATTGGCGAATTTCTGCAGGGCATTCTGTAGATGAGCATTTTTATGTCACATATGACTAGCAGAGAGCTGCAAAAATATCAGCTGGCCTGTGGTGGGTCATGTCTAAGGACTATATGTCGAAGTCAGTCAAAGGTCTCAAATGAATACAGTTCTGGGGGCCTCTGCATTAAGCACATCAGCCCATTGCTTGTTCCAATTGTGTGAAGCACACCAGACTAGGATGATGCAAGTGGGGAGCTGTAAAAGCAAAAGCGTTCTTTTTGCCAAAAGTGA
Source organism: Rhincodon typus (assembly GCF_021869965.1). Lineage (NCBI taxonomy): Eukaryota > Metazoa > Chordata > Chondrichthyes > Orectolobiformes > Rhincodontidae > Rhincodon > Rhincodon typus. The sequence continues at coordinate 1,810 of NW_025980584.1, read as the reverse complement.
TTGATGCCGGGGGTAGGTGAGCAGAGGCATGTCAAACTGGAGACAAGAAAGGTGACAGGGGGAAATACAAGATGTATGCATGGGATCTCTCAGTCATGCATCCGCAAAAGCACCAAGACAATGACTGATGCCATCCATACTGGATCACACCAGTTCATTTCATTCCTCCATGATAAGGTCAGTACTGTAGCCTGGGCAGAATGCTTCAGGAACACAGCTAGATGTCCCCAGGTGCAGACTGCCATCGACCATGGCACCAAGAGGGCAGTATCACATTGTGGTGGGATTCATCAATAGGAAGGGATCCTGCTCCATTAATATTCAGATGATCTGTGATCATTGCTATCACTTTCTGGAGGTGTGTGCCCATGACCCTGGAAGCTGCATGACTCCTACATCCTGGAGCATTCTCATGTATCTGGTCTGTTTGAGGGTCTGCAGCCCTGCAGAGCTGGTTACTGGAGGGCAAAGGACACCTACTGCAATCATGGCTAATGACACCATTGCATAATGAACAGCCTTCTGGCCAATGCAGTAGGTAGGTGTAATGCTATCCCAGTGGTGCAGCAGAGAACAGGGCTGCTAAAGATGCCATTCTGTTTCTTGAACCAGTCTGGGGGCACAGGGTGGACCTCCAATGCAGTCTATGCAGACTATGCTGCATCATTCTTGTCTGGTGTGCTCCACACAGTTGGAGCAAGCAATGGGCTGATGTGAATACTGGTGAAATGGGCGTATGGGACCAGTCTTCAGAGGTGGAGGAGGATGAGGACATTGAGGAGGAGCAACCTCCCCTTGTGCATGATAGAACTCAGCTGTACTGGGCACTGCAAGCCAAACAGGACCTGATCAATACCCAGTTCGAGTCAACGAGAGCTGGATGCAAAAACCATTATGGGCTGCAGAATGATTATTGGTCATTGTGCCAGCATTTGGCTTGCATTATGGAGTACACAGTAGAATTAATTCATTTGCTTTGTGTTTGCTTTTGCTGGCTGTAAATCAAAGCTCATGTTTGGAATTATCCAATTGCTTATCTTAATATGGCACTTACCCCCCACACCTGGACAACATCAAGTTGGAGGACTATGGCAAGGGACAGGGTAGCATTATCGAGAGAGGCTGGTCTGATGGAGTGTAGCTAATGACTCTTTGGCCTGGTGGTTAGACAGTGACGAGGGTGAGAGATTGGAGACATGTGTGTAAGGGAGGTGTCAGCCACGGTGATTTTGTGATGTGAGTACCATGGCTTTGTGACTGCAGTGCCAGCACCTGCTCTGTGAAGGGCACTGCCAGATGGCCAATGTTTTGTCTGGATGCACAACAGCCTTTTCAAGATGATGCAGGCATAGGGGATACTGATCTTCTGGTGGATGTGAGTGGTGAGTTGTTCCAGAAACAACAGGTAGTAGAGTGGGGCAGAATTGGGGAAGAGGGTGCGATACAGGCAGGGTGGATAATTAATGAGATGATAATGGTAAGATAAGGCTAGAGTTCTGCCTCCATCTTGAGGTGGCAAACCCCGTTCGTGAAACTCACCAAAACTGACACTTCAACAAAAAAAATGATTCAGCCTGAAGAAAGTTCTGAATATTTGTTATTTGTTAAGTTGAAAGGTATACATTTGTAATGAGATATTGTTAAATATCTTGGTTAAACATGGTCCACGAGTTTCAAAAATGAGCATTATTGTAAAATTTTGCATGTTGTTAAATCAACACAGTGTGGAGCTGGAGGAAGACAGCAGGCCAGGCAGCAACACAGGAGCAGCAATGTTGATGTTTCGAGTTGGGACCCTTCTTCAGAAGAA
>NW_025980583.1:3281-5631 GCF_021869965.1 Rhincodon typus | reverse complement strand
AATATAGTTTGCTGTGCTGCTTGGCACTTTTTAATGAACGTTAATAACATATTGAAGTTATGGATGCAGTCAAAAAAAAAAAAAAAAAAAAAAAAAAAAAAAAAAAAAAAAAAAAAAACGTTTCCCTGTAACCCCCTGTGGGATAAGGTTGGATAAACCGGCACGACCCTCAGTCTGTTACCATAGCGACAGGCTGCTTCATTGCTGAAACATTGAACTGAAATGAGAAAATCCTGGATGGATTTATTAATGAGAGAATGTGATTGATTGATGAATTTGGGTAAAGGGATATTTCAGCACATTCTTCAGCTGCTGCCTGAACTTAGTCTGGGTCATAGCATAAATCGCGGTGTTTGTGCAGCAACTGAGGAGCTGCAGCATGAAGCCCAATTCCTGCACAAAGCGATGTAGATACACAGAGTCATACCTCAAATTAGACATCCGGTACCATATAGAATACACCATTAACGTTGACCATAACAGGATGAAATTGGCCGAGATCACAAACAGTAAAATGATGGATTTTTTTCGATTTCTCATTTCTGTGTCACCCTGACCATCCCCATTGGTGTGAGCCCGGAGTTTCCTGCGGGTTCTGCTGCTCACTAAAATGTGTCTGATGGTGAAAACATTGAGCAGCAGAATCAGGAGAAATGGGAGAGTCGGGGTTAGAATGTGGTGGAGGAACTCGATTGTGACCCAGACACGAGAGTCATAAACATTCAATATTGCATCACAGAACCAGGGGCGGTTCCCCATCCAATAGTGAGCTGTGAACATAAAATACCAGAAAATGTTCTTTAAACAGCTCAGCACAGTCACTGTTCCCAGAACCACAGCCGCCGTTTTCTCACTGCAATATTTACTTTTCAGCTTCTGGCAACAAATGGCCACAAATCGATCAAACGTGAAAGTGACGGTGAACCAGACAGAACAGTCAGTGGCTGCATAAAGCAGGACGGCGTGGATATTACACACAGGGATGTACAACAGGAAATAAAACTGTTCCCGATAAACAATGGGAATGTGTCTCAATATCAGGTCGAGGATAATGACCAGTAGATCCGCCACTGCCATGGCCCCCAGGTAACGTCTGACACATGGAGACAATCCACAATCTTTATAAAGCAGGATGTAGATCGTCACTACGTTAACTGTGAGGAAGGAAAACAAATAAATTATACATCAGCCTGGAGGCAAAGTTACCAGTTTGATTGAGGACCCAGTGACATTTTCAAATGTATCACTGATTTATTGAAAAAAATGAAGCTGAAATAACAAATAGTAATGTTTCAATTATTTTTTACAAAAAATGTAACGTAAAGCACAAGAAACTCTCCCTCCCTAAAGACACAAACGCACATCCATAAGAACAGTTGGTTTCTAGAACATGCCCACACACTCGAGAGCAGGCACAGGTCACTTCTTTACAGTTCCTGATACGGAGGGTGAAGATGTTGCCGTCCTGAAGGATTCTCTCCTACTTCCTTGAAGACAAACAGAGTTTGGAATTTTCTGTCTTTTAGTCTAAATTGTGATCAATTTTCAATTTTGAAGAAACATGAACACAGGGAAAATGTATTCACCCCTTTAACTGCCTGAGGGGATTTTGAAACAGAGTCTCCTTCTCCCTGGAACGGGATCTTTTCCCTCGGGATCTAATCTGTTGTTCAATTAAATGACATCCAACCGTTCACAAATATTGTCGGTTACAGAATGTTTCGGGGAATGTTGGTTACAGAATGTTCTGGAGAATGACGGTTACAGAATGTGATGGAGTCATAAAGATCCCCATCACAAAGGCCCTTCTGTCCATCAGTTTTGGTGAGACCCACTCAGCCTCGCGGTGGAAATCTCTCCCCAAACTCAACTCAACTGGCAAACACAAATTAAAGGCATTGCCAGATCAGCTGAAGTGGTCAGTTATCTCACATTCTCAATTCACCTCACAGAACCAGACCAGACACCACAAACCCAGATGAAATATCTGTTCAGCATGGAGCGCTGTGCAGACCAGGCTAGTGTCCTGCTCAATACAACCCGGCAATCTGTGCAGAGTGGGACATTGTGCAGGTCTCACCAGTCAAATAGATATCAGTCCAGCACGGGGAACTGTGCAGACCACATGAGTGCATTGATCTATAAATCCGGACTGGATGCCTGTCCAGTATGTGGAGAGCTGTGCAGACCACACGAGTGCATTGATCTATAAATCCGGACCAGGTATCTCTCCAGCACTGGTTCTGTGAAGTGAACACCACTGAACTGATCTGTAAACACGTAGCAGTTACCTTCCCAGCGTGTAGATCTGTACAGACCACCCCAGTGCAGTGCTCAGTAACGCTGTGTT
>NW_025980583.1:0-281 GCF_021869965.1 Rhincodon typus | reverse complement strand
TTCAAAATCTCCCCTCCCCCTACCGCATCCCAAAACCAGTCCAGCTCGTCCCTGCCTCCCTAAACTGTTCTTCCTCCCACCTATCCCCTCCTCCCACCTCAAGCCGCACCTCCATCTCCTACCGACTAACCTCATCCCGCACCCTTGACCTGTCCGTCCTCCCTGGACTGACCTATCCCCTCCCTAACTCCCCACCTACACTCACCTTTACTGGCCCTATCCCCGCCTCTTCGACCTGTTTGTTTCCTCTCCACCTATCCTCTCCTCTATCCATCTTCTAT
>NW_025980582.1:0-5632 GCF_021869965.1 Rhincodon typus | reverse complement strand
GTCAGCTTTCCTGCTCCTCTGATGCTGCCTGGCCTGCTGTGTTCATCCAGCTCTACACCTTGTTATCTCAGATTCTCCAGCACCGGCAGTTCCTACTATCTCCAACAATTTCTGTCTTTGTTTCAGATTTCCAGCATCTGCAGTTCTTTGATTTATTTAATGCCGCTGTGATGCCAGCTAGTAGCAGCTTATGGTTTGGGTAGCTTGCTACCACCATCCTCAGTCCTTGCCTTTATCTAAGAGCCTACTCGGTTTACAATAGGAAAGGGAAACCGCTAGTGAGTCTTAAGTAGAAAAGACTCATGTCTTAAACAGGGCAGCACGGTGGCTCAGTGGTTAGCACTGCTGTCTCACTCTGTGTGGAGTTTGCACATTCTCCCCATGTCTGTGTGGGTTTCCTCCGAGTGCTCCAGTTTCCTCCCACTGTCCGAAGATGTGCACGTTAGGGTGGATTGGCCATGCTAAATTACCCATAGTGTCCAGAGATGTGCAGGCTGGGTGGATTAGCCAATGGGAAATGCAGGGTTATAGGGATAGGGTAGGGGAGTGGGTCTGAGTGGGATGCTCTTCACAGGGTTGGTGTGGATTCAATGGGCCGAATGGCCTCCTTCCAGACTGTAGGGAATTTATGATTCTAAACAAGGTGAATTTACTGTCTGGTCCATGCTCATTGTGTGGATGTGATAGATTCCAAGGTGCTGTCTAGGCAGGGCAGCTCTCCCCAACCTGCTGGTTAATTTTTATCCCTGTACCTACATCACAAAAACGGATGATCTGGCCATGAGCATTTTGCAGTTCGTGGAAACTTGATTCATGCAAATCGGCTGCTACTTGGCAACAACTATTTTAAAAAGTGCTTCATCGGATGGAGTGTAAATTGCTGTATAAATGCAAATCTTTGTGTTTTCCCACCCACTCAATAAACCACTCAAGAGGAAGGCAACATGCTGAGAGAGAAAAATCCAAATTTCCCGAGGTTGGATTGGAATTTAGCTCATTACTCTGTGGAATTGGAATTAAATGAAGCCTCAAGAAAGTCATAAGAGTCATAACACCCTCATTCATTCAGTCCCTTGTTGAGAATAAGTTCATCAAAGAGTTCTTTCTTGCTCCTGTTACGGGGATAGCTGTTGTTGCTCAATCATTGAACTCTGCAGAGGACACAAGCGATGGCATTTAATCTCAACTCCAACTCCCAGCATCTCTCACTCTGAGGCAATCTTTTAAGATTCTCAGTCTTACCAAAACTTCCATAGCCTCAGCTCGTCAGAACTTTCCTCTTACACCCTGGAGTTTTCAGCATTCACATCCAATGCCACCACAGCATCTCCCAATTCCAGTGCTTACAACAACAACTCATATTGGTGTAGCACCTTTATAAAGTTGCAAGTTTCACAAGGAACTTGTGCGGCAGAAAACACCCTGGAACCTGAGGTATGTACTGACGTGTTAGAGCAGGTCTTGCTCATTGAAGTAGGTTCAAAGCGTTAATTTCAAAAGTGGACGGCAAGTGGGGGTGTTGGGGGAGGGGAGTAAGGAGGTTCAGGGAGCAAGGGGGTAACCAGAACTGCACACAGTACTCAAGAAGTGGCCTCACCAACGTCCTGTACAACCTCAATGTGACATCCCAACTCCTATACTCAAAGGACTGGGCAATGAAGGCAAATGTGCTAAACACCTTCTTAAACACCCTGTGACGCAAACTTCAAAGAATTATGTACCTGAACCCCTAGGTCTCTCTGATAGGTTGCTAATGGCACGCCGAGAAATGGGTAGATATACAAGGAGGTTAGAGTTGGAGACATATTGCAAGCCTTCAAACTCCCAGCTTTTCTCCCTCATTAATAGCCAAGCTTGCTTTACAGTCATCTGAAAACCTGACCCACTTCTTCATGATTCTCGTTATTTTCTTCCGTGACACTTAATAATCTTGCCGGTGTCTCCCTTCAGCCCACTTAGGCCTTTCAGTCTGGTTGATTCAATTACACAGATCCCGTCAGTAATTAAGTTTTATTTTGAGAAATGCTTACCATTATAGTCCATCATGCAAATGCAATAAACTTATGTTGGTGAAACATGCATAGCTTCCTCAATTGTGGCAAAGAAAATACTCTGTTCCATATTGTAGCTCCTCTGTATGTTTCGCTTTCATTTAAAATCTCAACTTCTGTAATCACAGAGTGAAGCACCATCTGAGGACACATAATTTACCCTGAGGCAATCGCTATTGTTGCTATTGCTCATAGTCACTGCTGCCAGTGAGTCTGCCATCATGGTATTCTGTGACTGTCTGTCATACATTCATTGTACTATCAAAGTTAAGGATAAACGTCAACGACATTAACAGTGGCTCAGTGGTTAGCACTGCTGCCTCACAGCACCAAGAGCCTGGGTTTAATTCCACCCTCGGGTGACTGTGTGGAGTTTGCACCTTCTCCCTGTGTCCGTGTGGGTTTCCACATTCCAAAGGTGTGCAGGTTAGGTGGATTGGCCATGGGAAACGCAGGGTTACAGGGATAGGGTGGGTGTGGGTGGGATGCTCTTTGGGCGGTCGGTATGGACTTGATGGGCCAAATGGCCACTTTCCACACTGTAGGGATTCTATGATTCGAACTGTCTTTGGCAGGTTATTTGTGGTGCAGTGGTAGTGTCCTGACCTCTGTGCTGGAAGGTCTAGGTTCAAGTCCATCCTCCTCCAGAAGGTGAGTCTTAACATCCCTGAACAAGTTGGTTGGAAAATATCTCTTTTTTTAAAAAAAAGTAAATGTGTGGGAGTTGCTGGCTGGCCGGCATTTATTGGCCATCCCTAACTGCCTTTGAACTGAGGGGCTTGCTAGACCATTTCAGAGGGCAGTTGAGAGTCAAGGACAATAGTATGGGTCTGGAGTCACACATAGGCAGACCAGGTGGGGAGGGCAGGTCTCCTTTCCTTGCAGGTCAGTAGTGAGCCTGAAGGGTATTCCCTCAACAACGGTTATTCAGTAGGTGCTTAATTCCAGATTTTTTAAAACTTTATTAAAGTTCAAATTCTATCACCTGTCATGGCAGGATTCAAACCTGGATCCTCAGGACATTAGCTGAGTTTCCTGGATTAATAGGTCAGTGATAATACCACCAGGCCATCACCTCCTGTTCAGTGAGTATGAAGAAAGGCTTGGTGATGGCGGTGGAGAGCTTGCTAACTCAGTTGGCTAGATGGTCAGTGTGAGGTGATGTTTCCCTTCTCCCTGTCCCTGGCAGAGGAGGCAACAAAAGCAGCCAAGAGAAAAATGGCTCAGGGTGAAGCAGCACCAGACAATGTGCCCAAGACCTGCCTTTGGGTAGAGGTAGACACTAAAGCTTACTGCTTAGTACAGATCCATGGTATACCATTGCTTTCACCTGCCTGGGTGTCCTTAATAAGGAAAAAATGAAGAAGGGTCTAGGCCCGAAACGTCAGCTTTCCTGCTCCTCTGATGCTGCTTGACCTGCTGTGTTCTTCAAGCTCTACACCTTGTTATCTCAGATTCTCCAGCATCTGCAGTTCCTACTATCTCAGTATCCTTTGAAACTTGTTTTTTGTTACATTATGGCTAGTCCTTTAGATAATTAGTTAAATTGCGGTTAGGATTTTCCTTGAGTATTACTAAAACAAAAAGACATATTTTCTCAAAGCTTTTCATTTTACACTCATCAAGACAATTCACGAGAATACCAATATACATATAAGGGGAAAGCCAACACTTTCCCTTGAATTAGTATTCTTGTGTTTTGTCCTGATGAGTGCAAGTTGAAAAGCTTTGAGAAAATATGTCTATTTCTTCAGCATTGCTCAGTATTACCAAACAATCACATGACTTTTCATTTTCTCTAAACTAAAACAATAGGATTAGGAGCAGAAGTAGGCCATTTGGCCCATTACGTCTGTTCTGCCATTCAGTGGCTGATCTGATCATCCCTAACTCCACTTCCCTGCCTCTTCCACATTACCCTCGATTTCCTTTCTGATTGAAAATCTGTCTCTCTCAGCCTTGGATATACTGAATAACCCAGCCTTGACAGCCTTCTGCGATAAAGAATTCCACAGATTCTTCTGAGAGATAAAAGTCTTCTTCAACTGTCAAGAATAGATTTTGCATCTGGTTTTATCGTTGGGATCCAGTTAACAACATCACAGCAATGTCGACTGAGGACGTGTACTCTCCAGAGGGCCAGCTTACAATCTCCTTCCAGCTAGCTGACCAAAATAGCAACCTGCATTCTTATAGCACTTTTCACTTCACCCAAAGGGGCCTCACAAGAACATAATCAGACCAAACTTGACACCGTAGGCCAGGCATGAGAAGCATCCTTCAGGAGGTGATTTAGGGGGATGAGGATTAAGAAGGGCTCATGACCGAGGCAATCCTGCCAACAGTGGAAAGATTAAAATCAGGGTTGCACATGAGGCTGGAATTTGGAGGAGCCCAGAGATTTCATAAAGTTGTGGGACCAGGGAAGGGGAGTTACAGAGCAGTGTGAGACATGGTATGATCTCACAACAAGGATGAGGACTAATCCTCAGTTTTAAGATCACAGAGAGTCTCTCAGGATGTAGTGTCTGGTTGGGATGCCTGAGAGTTATAGAGTCATAATCATATACAGCACGGAAACAGGCCATTCAGTCCAACTCGTCCATGCCGACCAGATATACCAGATTAATCTAGTCCAATTAGCATTTGGCCCATGCCCCTCTAAACCCTTCCTATTCACATACCCATCCAGATGCCTTTTAAATGTTGTAATTGTACCAGCCTCCACCACTTCCTCTGGCAGCTCATTAAGTACACACACCACCCTTTGTATGAAAACATTGGCCCTTAGATCCCTTTTAAATCTTTACCCAAACACTTTAAATCTATGCCGTCTAGTTTTGGACTCCCCTACCCTGGGGAAAAGACCTTGGCTATTCACCCTATCCTTGCCCCTCATAATTTTATAAACCTCTATAAGGTCACCCCTCAGCCTCCAATGCTCCAGGGAAAATAGCCCCAGCCTATTCAGCCTCTCCCTGTAGCTCAAACCCTCCAACCCCAGCAACATCCTTGTAAATCTTTTCTGAAACCTTTCAAGTTTCACAACATCCTTCCCTATAGTGACCTCCCTTTACTGTAACCCTCACAGTTGGAAGTATGATTACCAGACTCCACACTGGCAAGAACATTGTTGTAATCTGATCACCAGCACGAGCCAGGCGGGATGGTCAATATATTATTTATATTCCGTCCCTGAAGAGCAATGATTTATCAGAAAACATTGATTGTTCTGGTAATGCTTTGGAATTCTTCCCATGCAAAAGACAGAAGCAGACGAAAGTTGAAAGGGACATGCAATGAAAGTTCTAGAAATTTGGAACAATGTTCTTTTTATATGTCTGAATCTTCTATGCATGCCCAGTTGGTGTTTAACTGGTGGTAGATATCCTTCTAAATGTAAAAATCAAACTCTTTCTAACTCCCCTACTGTTGTTGCCTTGTAGGTTTTAAAAACTGCTTCATTTGTACATGACCTTTCACATACCCAGGACCTGCTAAAGTGCATGACAGTTGATGAAATGTAGTCTGGGAAACATAGCAGCCTATTTATGCACAGCAAGCTGTCACAAGAAACAACA
>NW_025980581.1:0-5632 GCF_021869965.1 Rhincodon typus | reverse complement strand
AGCTGCTCTGATGCTGCTTGGCCTGCTGTGTTCATCCAGCTCTGCACCTTGTTATCTCCAATACAAATATATCTGCTGTAGCATTTTTCCCATTAGGTGTTCCTGGAGATAGTGTATTCAGCGCTGTACTGTGATTCACGTTCTGGGTCCCTGTTTTTCTTTTTAACCGAAAGCACCAATTAGATACAATATATCACATTAGTTTTAGCAAACACTATAACTTCAAAACGGACATTTGGAAAAAAAGACACAGAATTGTATCTATTTACAACTCGCTCGAATTCTACCTCTGCAATCGCAAAGTGCAATTTATTTTGTTCACGGCATTACACTTTGGTCACTGATCAAATATAAACTCAGAAACGAAAGCAGAAATTGCTGGAAAAGCTCAGCAGGTCTGGCAGCGTCTGTGCAGAGAAATCAGAGTTAACGTTTCGGGTCCGGTGACCCTCAGAAATATAAACTCATCCCAGCGATCATGGACAGAGAGCAAGCTAACGATTACAGTCTAGTGACTTCATCAGAGCTCTCAGACTCGAAACGTGAGCTTGTTTTCTCTCCATAGATGCTGCCCGACCCTCTGTGATTTCCAGCACTTTTTTTTTGCTTTCAGTACAGATTTCAGCATCTGCAATAATTTGCTGCTGCATAAATTCATCTTAATTGAATGTAATTGATTGCAATCTCTGAAGTTTTGGTTGCTATTTGCAGCGTGTCTTTGTTGCACAGTGACTCGGTTACTTGCATTTACGGGTTCCCACCTTAAGCATTAATCTGCAATTGGCAAATCTGCAAAAATTTTGTCAGCCAGGATCTGGATTTGCAGTTTGCAAACTGCATTCTGTGTCGTCAGGCGGCAGTAGAGAGTGAATATTGTCTCACCCCCTTCCAACAAGAAGATACAGAAAAATCCCTTGCTGGCTTTGCAGTGCTGCTTGCTGTTTGGGGAGTTTCAGTTCGGCCGGGAGATGTGGAGAGTCTCGGTGGCAGGCGGACAGACCTTGAGCTCTGCAGGCATCACGCTGACGGAGAGACCCTGAGCCCACCTCCTCCCAATGCCTCCTCTCCTCCGGGACTCGGAGTTTTCTGAAATTTCCCTTTTTTCTCTCCCCCCCACTTCTCTGCCTGCCTTGCTCTCTTTCTCTGTCTCAGGTTTTCCTTCTGAGCACACACACACACATGTGTGTGTAAGGGATCTGCAGCTTTGCTGAAACCTCTCCCCACCGTTGCTTCACTTCAATGGGATTGACAGAGCGAGCACTTGCTGAGTCCGCTCCCTATTCAGGAGACCAGGCGGCATCACTGTGGATCTGCACTCTCCCCCCCACGCCGTTTGGTTTCAACTCTCCACGTTTCCAGCAAGCAAATGGAGTGAAGCGGCCGGATGCCTCTTATCTCTTCTCCCCAATGGGACTCCGGAACAAAATGAAGTAACAGAATGGAGACAGCAATTGCACTGGATACCAACAGCAAAACTGTTGCTACCTTTGGGGGGTGAGTCTCAAAATAGCAAACACACACACACAACTTTTTACTGCAACCTTTTGACAAGTTCTCACTGTGCCCTCGTTAGGGGGTAATGTTGGAGAGATTATCAGGGGAATGGGATGTTTATATGGTTGGGAATTAGATACCCCTGTATCTAATTCCAGGGGAAAGGGGGTCTCGAACCGCCACTGCTCGCTCTGACCTCCTAGTTAGACAGACCGCTGTGTTATCTTATGAAGCACGTTTTGAAAACTCGTCTCCTTTCTGAGCTAGAGACTTCAAAGGCGCTGTCGAGAACGTGAAAAGTGCAAACTGAGCGAGGAATTCCAGTCTCTGGATTTTTTTTCCCATTTGTTTGCCGTTCAGAGGCATGTGTCGGAGTGGTGTGAATCAGATGGAGATTTGTGTAAAACCCATCTTCCTATTTCCTCAGAGAAAGCTGACAGTTTTCACATCTGCTAGTTGCAAGTTAGGGGACTGCTGCAAAACTGCTGTGTTTGTGTGTGTGTGCGCGCTTTGAGAGCTTTAACACAGCTCCCCCCTCTCCCTCTTCTCCCTGCTAGGGTTAGAAATGATAATTGAGAATCAACACTCGTCTTTCTACGACGAAGGCATTTATGTTACTTTTAATTATTCCTGCAAAACTCCGATAAAGGAAAGTAATAGTTAACTGTGCTCTTATGAGCGCAGAACTGTTATTTTCAAAAAACTCAGATACGAAGCCTTTGTAATAGTCTGGCGTGTTCTTTTTTTTTCAACATATTCAGCGCTTTGAATTTTACCCCCATTATCATTTGGCCTGTTTTTATTTGGAGAGAGAGAGAGAGAGAGGAAAGGGAGGTGAGTGATTTAGAGACGGTGCCTGGGCTCCCAGTGATGTCCTGGACTGTTCTCAGCAGCATTTCCAAACTTTCAGAGAGAAAGCCTTTTTTTCCCCCTTCCAAGCTTTTCCAGACAGAATTAATCTCTGCACACTCCTCTGTGTTTCAGAGCAGGCAGGCAGACAGCCTCTTACCGTTTTGAATCGTTTGCAGAACCCGATGCATGTCCAGAATCGGGAGGAACTTCAGGTGAGAGTTCGAAAGAGGGAGGAAGTTGCTGTGAGCAGTTAGCTTGACCTTTCTGTCTGTGACCGCTGCAAAACTCCCTGGAGAGTTGAGCAAAGACTTGAGACTATGCTGGCCGCTCTAAACTTGGTTTCCTCCCCTCACCCACCAAAGCTTCTCTTCATTGACATGAATGCTCTTTATGTTACATTTTAAGATTTATTTTACTCTGGTTTCAGTTAGTTCAGAATCGGTGTCGTGTTTCATTGAGGACCAAATATCCAAAAGGCAGGACTTTACCTAATTGCAAGGCTACATCTTCACTCTCTGTTCCAGCAACAACACAAGGAGCCCCTCTTGTTCCAGTTTACATGTCAGAACATGCTCTGTGTTTATTTATTTGACCAGATTTGTCTTGAAATTGTCGTTACATTAAGTAGTGGTTTTGCCACTGCCATAACATTGTGAGTAATTTGAAAAGCAGAGTGATGAACATTAACTAAAAGTTTTCAAAAGCTTTTCATTTTTATGTTCGTAAGGGCTATTTGATGCTGTATAACAATGCAAAGAAGGTTAGGTCTTTCAATATTGGGGATCCATTACCAGATTTTTGGATTGAAATATTTAAAAGCAGTCTTGGTGATATATTCTGTGAGATGTTATGTTTGGTTAGAGAAGACCTCAGAAGCAAACAATGACTTTAATCCACAGAGGTCTCGCTGTACTGTACTAATGGATCACAGCCAGTCTGTAGTCAGCATTGTGAATATTTCAGTGGAGTGGAGACTGTGACTCAAATCTACAGCAGTTTCTCCTAGGACTGTAATGCTTAACCCCTCCTGACAGTCCTGGCTATTTTTATACAGAAGAACTCTATGAGAAAGAAGACTTTTATCAGTTATCTTCTCCAGTGTTGGACGGTTTTAGTTTACTGTGTTCTGCAGTATGCTGCGAATAATAGCATACTGGTCCTGTACTTCCATGGATTTACAAAGTTGTTTTAACCCTGTACCAATGCTACAGTAATTGCAACAAAAACTGATACAAACATATCATTAGGAGCGGAAGCAGGCCACTCCCCCTTGAACTAGCTTTGCTATTTAGTAAGATCATGGTTGATCTGTTAGTATTTCAAATACTAACCACCCCCCCCCCCCCCCCCCCCCAGCCATGACCTCCTGATAACAAGAATCTAACAAGATGTGACTTCCTGAGCTTTCTATTCTCAAAGAAGTTGTGTTCTGCAATGCAATTTATTGGAATGAGCTGCCAGAGGAGGTGTTAGAGGCTGGTAGAATTGCAACATTTAAAAGGCATATGGATGTGTAGATGAAAAGGAAGGGTTTAGAGGGACATGGGCCACATACTGGCAAATGGGACTAGATTCATTTAGGATATCTGGTCGGTGTGGATGAGTTGGACTGAAGGGTCTGTTTCCATGCTGTACAGCTCTATGACTCTATTTGCCATATGTTTGTGGGGAAGAAGAAATGAAAACTGTAGGTTATATTTAGGTTCGATTTTCTGCTTATTCATTATCATTGAGCAGAAAGAAGAGACTACAACAATAAGTTGTCAGTTTTGCAATTTTACTTGGTTTCTTCTGGCAGTTTTCAGAATGATCAGATCACTTAGATAAATGCCTTATCCATTTTACAAGTATTGTTTGCTCGCGTCAAGCAGAAGAACATAATTTTCCTTCATGGTTTAAATTTGAATGTGAATTATGTAAAGAAAAGGTTTTAGCTGGCAAAATGTAAATGCTTTAGAAGCTAAAATTAATTGTTACTGACTGTTGCCCCTATCAAAGCCACAGTGACTGTACCCGTAAAGCAGGATAACTTTGTGGTCTTTGAAATAGCAAGAACTGCCGATGCTGGAGTCGGAGACAACACAGTGTAGAGCTGGATGAACACAGCAGGTCAGGCAGCGTCAAAGGAGCAGAAAGGTTGACGTTTCGGGTCACGTCTTGTCAGAACTGATGAAGGGTCCCGAGCCGAAATAGCATCTTTCCTGCTCCTGTGATGCTGCCTGACCTGCTGTGTTCCTCCAGCGCTACACTGTGTTGTCAGCTTTGTGATCTTGCCTACAGTGTTGCTCACAGACTCTGGAGGACATTTATTTTCTCTAGGAAAGACAGGAGAATTGCTCTGTGTAATATTTAACATGTTATATAGTCAGAAATATTATTGGAATAAACAAAATAACAAACTAGGGATACTGGAGATCTGAAATGAGCAGAAGCAGAAATTGCTGGAGAAACTTAGCAGCTCTAACAGGATCTGTGGAGGTAGAGTTAACATTTCGAGATTAGCGACCCTCAGAATTATTATCGGAATTTTCTGTTCAATTTTGTGTGGTTGGTGATGAAGAATGTGTTAAAAGTTCTGTTTTTTTGCATGGAGGTGGAATGAAGTTGTCTGTCATTTTACTTTATGTGAAGTCTGAACTTCGATTTGCAAGTTGACTTTGCTGTTCTCTGCAGGATCTCCTCCTGTAGCTTCCTGCATGCTGTGTGCATTTTGTGCCTGAGGTGACAGGGCAATAGTCAAGCTGAAGTCTACCAGTGCTGCACGTAGGCAGCCACTAGGAGGTGCCTTAGCATTTCTTCCAAATGGTCTGACATTGTCTACCTTCCACTTGACACCTACTTGCTTGGAGCCTCAAACTTTGGGATAAATTCTTGGCACTCTATCATACCCCTCCCATGAGTGAATGCCTATTTATAGAAATGTCCTAAATGGGCTACACACCTTGTCTGAACCTGTAAATCACATGAAAAGACAATACCAAATAATTTTAGAGATAGTAAGAACAGCCGATGCTGGAGTCTGAGATAACACAGTGTGGAGCTGGAGGAACACAGCAGGCCAGGCAGCATCAGGGGAGCAGGAAAGCTGACGTTTCGGGTCGGGACCCTTCTTCAGAAAATTTCTGGGGTGCTCTCTCATTAAAGACAGATGACTGGTGATGGTTTAGGACACCATACTGAAAGGCATCTGAAATATGTCACATCTTATCATTTTTCTTCAAGAATTAACAATTTAGATTTTATAAAGTATTTTATAAAGGTATAAAACATTTTATATTTTTTAAAA